>NW_007258192.1:320788-369415 GCF_000164805.1 Carlito syrichta | reverse complement strand
AGTTGGAGTCTCACTCTGTCGCCCAGACTGGAGTGCAGTGGCCGCTCCCGGCCTGCTGGGTTCCGGTGATGCTTCCGCCTCAGCCTTCCAAATAGCCAGAATTACAAGCACGTGCTACCATACCCGGCTGATTTTTTTATTTATTGTAGAGATGAGGTTTCGCCAAGTTGCCCAGGCGGGTCTCGAACCCGCAGGCTCAGGCAATCCTCTCACCAAAGGCGTGGGATTACAGGCTGAGCCACCGAGCCCGGCTGTTTGCTTGTTTTTTGAGACAGGGTCTTGCTCTGTTGCCCAGGCTGGAGTGCAGTGCCATAGTCATAGCTCACTGCACCCTCAACCTCTTGGGCTCAGGCGATTCTCCCGCCTCATCCTCCCCAATAGCTAGGACTAGGCGTGCACCACCATGCCCAGCTACATTTTAAAAACAATTTTTGTTTTGCAGAGACAGGGGTCTCACTATGTGGGCTGATCTTGAATTCCTGGCCTCAAGCAATCCTCCTACCTCAGCCTTGCAAAGTGCTGGGATTACAGGTGCAAGCCATAGTGCCCAGCCCAACACAGCCTTGTCACATTCCCTGTGGCCAGCAGTTCCAGCTGGAGCCCCTTTCTCCCTCTTTCTCCAGCTAAGTGATCCCACCTGCACCTCCTGGTGGCCCCCCGAGGGTTGGAAGAAGCCTAAGCCCTGCCCATAGCCTCTGTCTGGGGTTGTTGGGTTTGCTGCGGTACTCGAAACAGCCCTGCAACCTGACCTGTTCGTGAGGAGCCAGTGCTGCTGTCAGTGAGAGACTCACCTTCTTTGACTATCCCAGACATCCGCCACCCATTCCCGGTATGTTTGTCTCCCCTCCTCCACTTCCCCCTTGCTTCCTGCCCATCCCATTTCTCCCGTTCTCTCTTGCATTACTTTCTAACCCTCAGCCCACAGTCCCCAGGGTACAAAGGGACATCCCTACCCTCCCATTTCCCTGTCTTCCCTAGGCCCACTCTCATCCTGGCCCTTCACGCTGACCCCTAACAAATGGCCCGTGTTCCATTCCCAGTCCCCACAGGGACGGGATTCTGACCCCATAACCCTGGCCCCACTCCAAAACCTTCACGTAAACACTCGCTCACACCCATAACACTCCCGAGCTCACCCCCAGTCTCTGGGAGGGCCTGGGCTGAAAACTCAAGGCCTGCTGAGGTCAGCATTCCTAGAAATTCTGGGACTGGCTGGGGGAAGGACAAAAATAATTTCCATGAAATATGCCCGGTTAGTGCTGCTGCAGCAAGTGGTCCTGGAGGACTGAGGAGAGGTCAGGAGAGGACAGTGAGGATGGGTCAGAAGGGAGGACCAGGGAGGTAGCTGGAGAGGTGCCCAGTGGGCGGGCAGTGACAGCAGGGGACTGGGGAGTCACTGGACAGATGGAGGATGGAGGGCTGGGGCAAAGGCTGCCTACTAGAAGGCCAAGGTCATTCTATGTATCCATTCATCCATCAATTCATTCAGTCCTTCAACAGCTGTTTACTGAATGCCGACTAAGTGGCAGGCCCTTCACTGGACACTGTGGGGACAGCAGTGAACACAGCCGAGTCCCCCACCGTGGAGGCTCACAGTCAGACTAGGGGGACACACAGGAAGCACACTAGCAGATGTGGGGGAAGGACTGGGAAAGAGGAGTGAGGCAGGGTGAGGGGACAGAGGGCTGCAAAGTCTGTGTCTGTAGAATAGCCGGGGAGTCCTCTCTGGGGTGCTGGCATTTGCCTGGATCTCAAGAGACAGGAAGACGCGAGTCCTGCGCATATGGGGGGACAGTGTCTGGTCAGAGAATGGGGTAAGAGCAGCGGCCCCAGGGTGGGAGCAGGGGATGTTGCAGGGACAGATGCAGAGAGCCAGGACAGAGAGAGGCAAAGGGGGTGGGGCTGGGATCACCAGACCTTTCTCTAGGGCCAGAGATGGTGGCAGAGGGAGAGGCCTTCACACCTGAGAGGAGGGAAGGAGGCAGGAGAGGGGGAGAGGACATGGGAACAGGGCCACTTGCACAGGGTCAGGAGCCAACATATGGTCCAGTGTCAGCCGGGATCCCCACCAAGGGTAACCCACAGAGACGACGAGGTCTTCAGCGCCTCCCCACCTACAGCCTTGTCATACACACAAAAAGCCCACATACCCACACATATGCATGAACAAGCAAACATGCATACAGGACAGCTCGGGCTCACCTCATGTGCAAGCAAGTAGGACTGCGCCTGAACACGCATGCAGACTCCTCATGTAGATGCAGACATTCCTGACAAATCCGAGAATGGTGGGATATCAGGGCAGAAGGACTTTAGGCCACCTCTCACGTATGACAGAGGAACAGAGGAATAGAGGAACTGAGGCCTAGACAAGGAAGTCTCATAACTGAGTGGTCTAGGCAGGTCTTGGTATATCCCCCATGCGTGCAAACACATACACTCATGCACACGCGTGTGCACTCCCACGCACCTGCGGGAGCACCTTCCTTAACCTAGCCCCGCCTTCTCAGGGGCCCAGGCCAGCCTCCACCTCTTCCAGGATGCCCACTAGTTTAGCCAGATCCCGCCAGGGTAAGCTGAGTTCCTCCCAATTATTCCAGCAGACTGGTGAGGGCGTGCGGGGTTGGGGACCAAGACAGACTCCCGTTCCCTTCCTCTGGGAGCCCGTTCAGGGTCCCTCAGGGCTTCCTTCTCCCTCTCTCCTTCTCGGCCCATACCCTCTCTCCATCTCCAGGTGTCACTCTAGCAGTCTGGGGTTCTCTGTTTCTCCCTCTTTCTTGGGGTGTCTACACCATTTTTCTGTCCATTTCTCTCCAGTTCTCCCTCTCTCTCTCTCTCTCTGTCTCTCTCTGTCTCTCTCTGTCTCTCTCTCTCTCTCTCTCTCTCTCTCTCTCTCTCTCTCTCTCTCTCACACGTACGCTCTCTGCCAGGCTCTGTCTCTCTCACTCCATTTTCTCATCCGGATCTTTTTTTCCTGGCCTTCCAGGAAAAGCTGACATGGCGACCCGTGGCGACCCTGGTCTGTGGATGTGAAGCTTTCTGGGGCAAAGGAGTTTGCAGCTGGGGTGGGGATGCCGCCCTGGCTAGAGGGGAGGGAGGAGGCAGCACATGGGAGGGGAGAGGGCTAGGCCTCTGCAGGGCAGGAAAGGGAGAGGGGAGAAGAAAAACTGGGAGGATGTGGGCCCCACCTCCCCACTAGGGTGTCCAGCTCTACCAGTTTGCAGGGTCTGTCTAGATTTTAGCACTGAAAGTCCCATTTCCCAGAAAACCCATCAGACCGAGGCTCGCCTGGACAGTTGGTTGGTTACTCTAC
Organism: Carlito syrichta; assembly: GCF_000164805.1. NCBI lineage: Eukaryota > Metazoa > Chordata > Mammalia > Primates > Tarsiidae > Carlito > Carlito syrichta. The sequence goes on along the minus strand of NW_007258192.1, from coordinate 366,102 downwards.
AAGCTGCCCAAGACCCACAGGAGACAGAGCCAGGGCTGGCAGGAGGGGCTCCCAAACCTGGCCCCCTTGGGGACGGTCAAGTCCTCACATACTCACCAAGGGTCCCCATCTCCAGGCCTGAGACCAGCTCGGAGGAGGCCAGAGAGAGAAAGGAAGGTAGGAAGCTCCCAGGCTGGGAAGAGGGGCCGGACTTCTGGCTTGTTCCCTGGCCCACTGGCATTCTTTCCCGTGGGGTGGGCTTTGCAGAAGAGCTTCAGTTGATACCGACAAGCAGAGGGCAGAGGGGCTGTCCAGGAGGTAGGAAGCCCCCGCTATTGGGGGTATGCACAGCTGCTCTCCCAGGGGTGGGCCTGCCTGACCCCCTGTGAGACACCATGGAGGCTCTGAGAGTCCTTAGCTGAGGTCAGACTGATGGTACAGACTCCAGTGACAGACAGAGGATGGCACACAGAAATACGCTCTCCACTGGGCTCCTGTGGCCCTATTGTCCTTCCTGGTGGAGGCGGGAATGGTACCCCTCGGAGGCAGAGGCAGAACCTGGACAGACAGGGAAGAGCAGTCAGTGCCTGACACAGATGGTCCCATTTCTGCCCGAGTGGGCTGGTCCCTGTTGCCTCTCCTGCCCTTGGCCTACGTGTCTGCTCCCAAGTAGGAGTCTGAGCCTAGGGTTTGGGTATCATTAAGGTCTGCCTTGATGGGGAAGGAGGGTGCAAAGGCCCCCCTACCCCCAGAAAGGCCGATGACACACCCACGGACAGAGGGTGGGTCTCCTTTATTGTATGGGGTATTCTCTAGAGTGTCTTCGTCACAGGGAACTGCATGGTCTCAGGCATGTCCCAAGTCCCCATCTGCGCACTAAGGGGGTGGAGGTGGTGACCTCTGGAGTGCTTTCGTTTCTGGCATCTGATAGCTACCCGATGTGTCCATCACTCATTCAAGTGATATTCACTGAGTTGCTTCTCTGAACTGGCATCAACAAAAGCCTGGGGGCATGGCGTCTGCCCTCTGGGCTTCCTCTCTAGAAGGGGGTCAAGCACCCAATACACATGGACACAAAATTACAGATTACAGGAAGAGCAATAAGGAAGCATCAGGGACTCTGTAAGAGCAAGGAAACTGAGGGCTAAGGGGTTGGTTGTCCTTGGACCCTGGTGCGCTTTGGAGCAGGGAGGCGGGATGGGGACTGTGAGCTCCTCAAAGCACCCTGGAGGCAGGGCTGGTGGCACAGTCTTTGTGCAGGTGAGGGTGTGTGCATGGGCTGTGCAGAAACACAAGGAAATCCCCTCCACTAGGAAACCCTCCCTGACTGACACTGAGGTCACTGATACTCCCTTCTGGTTTAGGAAACCCTGGATATGTATGCCTCCAGCCTCTGGTTGACCCACCAAATTAAGGACTTTCCCAGAATTCTCCAGAGATGCAAGAGAGGGTTTCCCCTGCAGTGGAGGTCTCTACATTAGTCTGTAACAATATCTTCAGCCTCAGAACAAGTCATGCTGTGGACTTGGGTGGCCTGCGCTTGGCAGAGGGTGTGATGAGCTGGAATTGGCTTTCTGGGGATGCTTTCAGCCAAGGGTGATGCCTGCCTGTCCCTGGCCGTCCAAGAGGGTGAGTGAGTCATGTGTAGAATTTCGCCGGTTAACCGATGGAGGGAAAGGAGGCCTGGGTGAGGGGGAAATCTGAGGAGCCTCATTCTGCAGAGGGAGGGCACAATTATTCCATCCACAAAGTCCTTTCCTAGGGCCCCTTCATCTTCCAGTTTCTCTTCCAGCTCCCTTGTTTCAGGCCTTTTTTGTCTCCTCCTGACTCCCTTGGGTCTGCCTGCTTGAGGGAAAAGTGTCAGATATCCTTTCCCTGAGGGCATAGGCCCTTTCCACACAGAGTTGGAACAGTGGAGCCCAGAGAGGGAGATGCTGACTGTGTCAGTGCCTGGCACTGTGGGAAGCCATAGAGAGAACCCCAGGAGTACCACCCTTCACACTCCCCTCTATGCCAGGTGGGCAGTTGGGGGGAGCTTTCCCTTGAGGTGGGGGTCTCGGGATCCCAACCAGGGCACAGAAGCCCAGTAGTCCCACCCTGAGTTCCCTGGCTGGTTCTGGGCCAGGTCTCCCCACCCCTCCCTGTCCGGTGGGGAATACGGCCGGTGGCTGGGCCTGGAGCTCCCTGGACAGCAACATGAAGCCCAGCCTCAGAGCCGGCAGGGACTTGTTTCCCGAAAAAAGCAAGCCAAGCAGTCTGGCTTCTCAAAGGAGGGATGGAGCCTCCTTCCTGCACTTTGACCTTCTAGAAAGATTGAAAGAGACGTTCACACACACACAGGCGCACACTCACTCCCACACACAAACTCACACACACCAAGACAGGCACAGTGTGTCACACCCACACTAACACATGCAAAGGCATATATTAACAAATACAGAGACGCACACTCACTCACACACACCAAGATAGGCACAGGGCGTCACACCCACACAAACACACACAAAGATACACATTCACACACACAGACGCACACTCGTTCACACACACAAACTCACAGCCACACAAACACACACAAAGACGTACATTCTCGTACACACACATCCACACACAAACATACTCAAACATTCTCAAACACACACAAATTTACATATACTGTCTACACATACATGCACACAAACACATATACAAACTCATCCACACACAGAAACACGCTCTCACATCTGCACACTCGAACATGCACACCCATGCACACACACAAACACCTCTACATTCCCGGCGTGGAAAGAGAAGCCCCCTTTTTTTCCTGTGCGAAGGAAGCTAGAAGTCTCCCGCCTTCCAGAGATTCCATTTCCCACCCTTCCCCCATAAGAACCCTCCTCCCCATCTTTTCTTGGGCCCCGTCCAGACAGTGCTGTGTCTTTAAGGGAGTTGAAGCTGCTAAAAGTGAGTGAGAGAGAGAAAGAAAACACAACCCAAAAAATTTTGGCATCCTCTCCCCTCAAGTTTCTGGTGTCACTTATGAAACACGGGTCCTGGTTGCTGCGGAGAAGCCGTTGTTCTTCTGGAAGGAGGGAGCCTGACAGTGGTCCCGGGCTCCTCCAGCCACCTCCCCTCAGCAGCCGGTCCTGGGCACCCTGTCCGTGGCAGGGTGGGCACCAGCCAGCAAATCGAAGGGGGCGACCCAAGCTGCCCCTTCCACCAGCATCCGAGTCCTCCCTCGGGTGCCCTTGGCCTGGCAAACTCTCGGGCTAACTCTGTTGCTTTCTGGTTCTTTCTTAGAAGAGGCCCTGCTGGACGAAGGCGGAGGAGTTTGACGGTGAGTCAGTGGGAGGAGGGTTCCGAGGGCCGAGGGTCGAGGAGGCCTGCTGGACGCAGCCTGTGCTCCCCCTCAGCGCGTCCCTGTGAGTTTGAGGTGCTGGGACAGTCCCTGATGGCAGCCGTCCGGGGGCATCTGTGTCTTAGAAAATGAGGCCCAGGAAGACCCAGCTGCGTTGGTGCCGCGCCCCAGTCAGCAGAGAGGTCCTGGAGGGGTTTATTTAGGCAGCTGCCTGGCGGAGTTGGAGCAGAACAGGCCACGGGTGTAACTCTGCAGAAAGGGCCTGGTGTCTGCTGTGGTCACAGCCGGAGGGGTGGGAGGGGACGGGTGGGCACAAGGGGCCTTGTCTGCCTGGGCAAAGCAAAGCATACCTATGGGGGGCTCCCGGGGGAAGGGCTGCAGCCAGGATGTGGGAGGGCAGGGGGAGGTTCTGGAAGAGGTGGGGGAGGGGGCGGCTGGAACACAGATTTTGAGTCAAGTCATAAAGCTGGCTGGGAGCGGATGAGGAGGGAGCTTGCTCTGCTCAGAAGAGGAGCAGGGGTCCCCTTCCAACCTGTCTTCGCCCTGCTGGCTGCATGACCTCGGGCAAGTCCTGGCCCTTCTCCGGGCCTCAGTTTCCCCTTCTGTTGCATGGGGGTGGCAGGACAGGTGGCATCGGGCCTCGGCTGGGTTGCATGGGGCAAGGCCTCATGATGAGGAGGCACTCTGACTGGGGTGGAAGGGATGAGTCCCCTTGGCAGGTCCTGGGGACTGCTGGGGTGACACGCCCTTCTCTGCAGGAGGCACAATGCGGGGGCTGCATCTGCTCTGCTGGGTGGCTCTCCTGGGCCTGGTGCAGGCCTGCCCAGAGCCCTGTGACTGTGGTGAGAAGTACAGCTTCCAGATCGCCGACTGTGCCTACCGCGACCTGGTGGCCGTGCCTCCCGGCTTTCCAGCCAATGTGACCACGCTGAGCCTCTCGGCCAACCGGCTGCCCGGCCTGCCCGGGGGCGCCTTCAGGGAGGTGCCCCTGCTGCAGTCGCTGTGGCTGGCGCACAACGAGATCCGTACAGTGGCTGCGGGCGCCCTGGCCCCCCTAGGTCACCTCAAGAGTCTGGACCTCAGCCACAATGTCATCTCCGACTTTGCCTGGAGCGACCTGCACAACCTCAGCGCCCTCCAGCTGCTCAAGATGGACAGCAATGAGCTGAGCTTCGTGCCCCGCGACGCCTTCCACAGCCTGCACGCCCTGCGCTCCCTGCAGCTCAACCACAACCGCCTGCACGCGCTGGCCGAGGGCACCTTTGCCCCACTCACCGCGCTGTCTCACCTACAGATCAATGACAACCCCTTCGACTGCACCTGCGGCATCGTGTGGCTCAAGACGTGGGCCCTGGCCACGGCTGTGTCCATCCCGGAGCAGGATAACATCGCATGCACGTCGCCACATGTGCTCAAGGGCACACCACTGAGCCGCCTGCCCCCACTGCCCTGTTCGGCGCCCTCGGTGCAGCTCAGCTACCAGCCCAGCCAGGACGGTGCCGAGCTACGGCCTGGCTTTGTGCTGGCGCTGCACTGCGATGTGGATGGTCAGCCAGCCCCCAGGCTGCACTGGCACATCCAGACTCCCGGTGGCACCGTGGAGATCGCCAGCCCCAACGTGGGCACGGATGGGCGGGCCCTGCCCAGTGCTCCTGCGGCCGGCGTTCGGCCGCGCTTCCAGGCCTTTGCCAATGGCAGCCTGCTCATCCCCGACTTTGGCAAGCTGGAGGAAGGCACCTACAGCTGCCTGGCCACCAATGAGCTGGGCAGTGCTGAGAGCTCGGTGGACGTGGCTCTGGCCACCCCTGGCGAGGGCGGGGAGGACACACTCGGCCGTAGGTTCCACGGGAAAGTGGTGGAGGGCAAGGGCTGCTACACCGTTGACAACGAAGTGCAGCCATCGGGGCCTGAGGACAACGTGGTCATCATCTACCTCAGCCGTGCCGGGAGCCCCGAGGCCACAGTTGCAGGGGAAGGGGTTGGTGGGCAGCGGCCGCCAGGCCTGCTTCTACTGGGCCAGTGCCTCCTCCTCTCCCTTTTCCTTGCCCCCTTCTAGCCCCACCCTGACCCCAGCAGGGCTGGAGCAGCCCCCAGCTTCCCCAAGCCTCCCCGACCCTGCCAATGCCTCTCGTACACATTGCAGGGGCCTGGGGTCTGCAGCTCGTGGGGCCCACGTGGCAGCTTCATGTTCTCCTACCTCCCTTCTGATCTCTTCTAGAATCCCTGCCTCCCCCAACTTCTAGACCTGCTCTGAGCTGGCAGCTAGGATCGACTTGGACCCCTAATTCAGAGTCTGGGTACAAATTGCTGCTAACAGCGCAGCTCAGGTCCCAGGCAGGGTGGCATGCTCACAGCGGGGCAGCCCCAGGCATGTAACCGACAAGCTGGCAAGGGCGAAGCACAGGAGAAGGCTGGGGCTTGACCTGGAGGTGGCCTGGAGCAGCAGCAGGGCAAGGGAGAGGAGATGGGACAGCAGGCAGCGACTGGTATGGCCCCAGGCTCTCCGGGACCTGTCCCTTTGGTGTTCCCTGATGACCTGGGGCTGGGAAGTCCCACTGTCCTCATCTCAGACTGGACTGGAGGACCCAGGACAGGCCGTCTCCCCTACTGCACCTCTGCTTCCCACACCTCTCACCCTCATTCCCTCCATCCTGGACACCGCCCTTCCTTTCTCTCCAAGTATGTGCCTGCAGCCTGTCTCTCCAAAGAGGCCACAAGCCTGGGTGGCAGAGAAATAAACAGCATTTCTGATGCTCTCTGGTGTCTGCCTGGAGTTTTGTTCAATGTTGTCTGGATCTAGGAGGCCCTGTGGGGTTGACAGGATCAGGAACCGCAGTCAGGGCACCCAGCCGGCCTCCTCATGCAACAGGAGCCCATGAGCCCTCTGCAGACAGTGGCAGCATGGGCAGCGTGGTCCAGTGGTGGCGGTGGGCTAGGACTGGGCCTCACGGTGAACTCAGCTGCAGATACCACTTCCCACCCCAACCCACAGGTCAAGATGAGGCAGGAGCCTCACAACCATCCCAAAGGCTGCTCTGGGGTCGCTGGCTGCCCTGAGCAGGGATATATGTCAGCAGCCGCTTTGAGAGGCATCTTGGAAAGGGACAGGGATATGGATGTGCCTGGGTTGTAGCTCGGCTCCCCTGTCCTGCTCCTGGAAGAGATGTTAGGCCTGGAGAGGAAAAGGGTGGGATGGAGGAGATGGGAGGAGGGAGGATGCCCAGAGAGAGCAAGGACAGGAAACAGATCTGGGGAGAAGCCCGGGAAGGAATTGCATCACCGCCACCCCTCTGGAGGAAGAAATGGTGTTTCATAGTGAGATTCCTGCAGGAGCCTCCCCAGGGAGCAGGTGGGCTGGCAACTCACCTGGGGGGCCCCAACCTTCCGGGCTCAGAACAGGGAACGAGTGGGTGGGGCCCAGACCCCAACACTCCAGAACCCCATGTCTGTGCTGGGTCAGAGATGCATCTCCCCGCTGCCTTGGTTCCGTCACTTTCAAGACGGAGGGCGCTGCCCACAGGGACATTGGCCTGCTGGGAGCGGCTCTGCGGCCTATGTCCTGAGCCCCCAGAACTGCTGAGCTCAGCAAAGTGGAGGCAGGAGGCCAAGGAGTCTGGGGCAGCAGCTGCAAGCCCTGGCGGCTGGCCAGCCTCCTCCCCCTCCTCCGGGTCCACATACAGCACCTCCCACTTCCCCTCACCCCTGTTCACTTGCAGCTCTGCTCTGGCGGAGCTGATGTCACCAGCAGTGAGTATGAAGAACTCCAGCAGGGAACAACTCCAGCAGGGCGTGGGGGCTCGTGCCTAAAATCCTAGCACTTTAGGAGGTGAAGCAAGAGGATTGCTTGAGTCTAGGAGTTTGAGACCAGCCTAGGTAACATAGTAAGATCTTGTCTCTCAAAAAAAAAAATTAGCTGGATGTGATGGCACTTGAGCCTGTAGTCCCAGCTACTCGAGAGGCTGAGATGGGAGGATCAGGTGAGCCCAGGAAATTCAGGCTGTGGTGAACAGTGATTATGCCATTGCACTCCAAACTGGGAGAGGAGACCCCAACTCAAAAAAAAAATGACCTCACATTTGGTAGAAAGCAGCAAGACAGACAAATCCCACATGCTGGGCCACCGGGGTAAATCACTGCCCATATCTGAGCTTTTGTCACCTCAGAAATCAAATGACATGTCAGGGTCCAGGGGCCTCTGAGGTTTGATCATCCCAGCCTGACTTGGACCCCGACGCCCCGACCCATCTGCAGTTTTGCAGGTGTGGCTTCCTGGAGGAAGACCTGGACCCAGGTTGGGACAGCAAAGGAAACAGTTATGCCTTGAGTGGACCAGTCACTCCCCTGCTGCAAAGTCTGATGCTGCCCTCCAGGCAAAGTCTGAAATCCCCCATGGCCCTTCTGATCAACTCCTCTGATGTGGCCACCCCATGGCCTCTGTCCTTCTTGGGACTGCTAATTCCTCGTGCCTGTCACACTCCATGATGTATCACTCTGCACCTTTTCTTATGCTGTTCCCTCGTCCTGGGCACCCTTTCCCTGATTCTTATTTGACTGAGGGAGTCTTTGAGACTTGACCTCCTCCAGACATCACCTCCTCCAGAAAGTCTTTCTGGGTGTTCCCTTATCCCCAGTGTGGACAGGACCCCTTCTCTGGCACACACAGCCCTAGTGTCCAGTGGCCCAGACTGAACACACTCTGTTGTGACTGTTTCCTTGTCAAGGGCAGAGATGGAATCTGGGTTCTCCTCCCTGTGACCCTGTCGGTCACTGACACAGGACCAGCAAGATGGTGGTTCGGTGGGCTACAGTGGCATCAAGCACAGCCTCATTGGCTTCCTCGGAGGAACCTCAAGGCTGAGATTGAGATTGCTGGCCCGACCTCTGGCTTCATAGGTGTCTGGGGCTGCAATGGGGGCAGGAACCCAAGTGTGGGGCAGGGGTGTTGGGCTCCCTAGTCGTGCAGACACTCCTCGAGGCCCTGCTGACCCAGATCTGGGGATGCCCACAGCCTCTGGCCTCTGCAGCCCCAGCCCCTCACGGATCCCACACCCAGAGCATCTTCCTCATCTGTACAGCCCCCTCTACCCAGCTCCCAGCAGAGGAAGGAACCCCCCTCTGTTCCCAACGCTTTCCCCTCCACACACTCAGTCTACTGGCATTAGGACAGCCCCTCAGGTCCCCCAGTGCAGTGCCCCTACCCCACGATCCCTACTGCTTCCCGGTCACTCCTGACATCTCTCCTCTCCAGGTCCTGCCCATCCTCCAAGTCCTGGAATAAGTTCTACTTCCAAAGTCAACATCCACACTGCCCAGGGCGCATCACAGGGACCCTGTCTCTTCACCACCAGGATGCAGCTCTGGGTCCTCTCTGCCCTCCAGCCAGTGCCCAGCTCAGCATGTGCCCAGAACACCCCAAGCCCACCCGACCCCATTACCATACAGTGTGGATTTACCGGTAGTGTGGGCGAGGTTTCCCTGACACATTCCCCCATAAGAAGGACCGTTTCTCAGGGACAAGTTTATTACGGGGGACACACTAACCTCTTTCATAATAGCAAAAGGCATAAAAACTACAAAAATATCTGGCTTTCAAGTGTGGGCAGCTCGGTGTGGGGCCTGGTTGAGTCATGACTTGGGCTGCCTTGCTGGCCGGGGGCCCAGGAACCTTCCAGCCACTCCCAGAGAGGACAGGGAAGCAGGGGACAGGCCAAGGTCGAGGTGGGGCTGGACTGGTTCCAGAGAAGGCCTTGGAAACCCCTGCCAGGCTGGTGGCAGAGGTGAGTGGGGCACAGTCTGGATGTGGCCACCCTGGCTCCATTGGGCCCTGGACCAGGGGCCTAACTGGCCAGTTGCCTTCTCCAGAGCCCCTGGCCAAGGGGAAGGAGCAGAGTCCCCTGAAGCTCATAGTGCAGAGAAACCTCCACCCCACCACGACCATCCTGGGGACCAGCAGGGTCAGCTGGTGCTCAGGGCAGAGGCTGCCGTGGCGGAGTGATACCAGGAGGGTTGAGAGAGCATAGGATGGTGGGTGGGACCGTGCCTCAGCACAGAAGGGTAGGTGGGTTGACCATCCCCCGCACTCAGGGCTGGGTGCCGTTGGCCCGAGTGCCTGCCAGGGCCACCTTCCGGGAGGCCTGCAGGGCTGGGTTGTACAGCAGTGTGTAGGCCAGACCCCAGCGGACCCTGCTGCGTCTGGCCCTGGACCCTGCCCCCTTGGCCATGAGGTCCTTTGTCTGCAGCAGCTGCATCCCTGAAAGGGAGAGACCATCTGTGAGTCACTCAATGATCACCCATCCAAGCCTTGCTGCCCCCTAGACATGAGCAGAGAGTTCAACAATCTCATGCACAGTGAGGGTGAGAAGCCTGGGGTTCCAGGTGCCAGCTTGGAGTGGGGTGTGGGGCGTCTATGAAGGCTTAGGATGTCACCCTGCAGGTAACAGGCTGCAGATAGAGTGTGGGGGGGGGATGCTGTGGAGGGGCTGGAAACTGGGTTAGTGCCCCCCACACACACACTTCTGGGCAATAAGGAAGGAGGGGCCACACTCCCTGCCCTGAGGGAGAGGTGGGGGTGGGGCAGCCTGGAGTGGTGGTGGGCAGGACAGAGCCCCTTAGCCAGGCGGCCGGTCCTTCCTCTGCGTGCACACACTGGCGTGTACCTGTGTGTGCTCGTTCATGAAAAAAATCACCAAAGCAGGACCGGGAGGCTGTGAAGCACCCAAGGCGGGGAGGTCCTCCTGGCGCCCACTCTGAGTGCTGTGTAGGCTCGATCCCCCCCACTCTCCGGGGAGGGCGCACCTTCTTCTTCCTCCCCTGGTCTGAGGCTGTTCTGGAAGTCCACTGGGGTCCGGGGTCGGGGGCTCCGAGGTCTCAGAAGCAGGGTACAGAAGGCCATCACAGCAGGGTGTGACTGGCTGACCTCGATCTTTAGGAAGTTTCGGTATGTGCGGTAGCCTGAGGGGTGGAAGGATGGCAGCGCTAGGGGAGGAGGGACCACCAGCTGCTGGAGGTACCTGGACACCCCATAACACGCACAGGGAGTATGCGTGCACCTGCATCCAACCAAGCACACAGACACACAGTATGTCACATACTCCACACACGGGCACATAGGACCTGTCAGAACACGCCGAACCCACTGCACACGACACAGAGCCGCACTCCCCGCAGAGCTGCTCCAGTCACATGCGGTCACACACGTCCTTGTGTCTGTGATATGAACACACGAACACACACACACACATACACACACACAGTCCGTGATGCTGCAGACATCCTCGTAAGCTTACTGGCACAGGGACAAGGCGGGAAGACCTCGCCACTTGATCAGCCCCATCATCCCTCCAGCCCCTGGCCCTGCGCCGTGACCTACCAGGGTCCAGCGTGGCTGCCCTCTGGGGCAGTAGGCTGAGATCCATCTGGCCCAGGTGGACAGTGTTGTAGAGGGCAGAGAGGAGCACTCTCCAGACAGCCGCGACTCCGCCCACCAGCACGTTGAGGGGGAAGAGGAGAAAAGTGGCCGCGTACAGCACCCGCCTGGGGGGGGACAGGAGGAAGCTGAGGCAGTTGCTTCAGAACCCTCCCCAGAGCTCTGTGCATTGATTATCTACCATCTATTGCAGGTGCCAACCTGTGTCAAGCCCTCTCTCTTTCAACTCATCACCCTAGGGGAAGGCAGGGTTACCCCCTCTATAGATGGGAAACTGAGGCACAGAGAGATTTGGGTGGCCTGGCCAAGGCTGGGAAGCTGCTCAGTGGCAGAGTTGGGGTTCAAGTCCAGGTCCACCTGGGGCTTTCTATGACCCTGAAGTCTCCCACCTGCCTCCTCTGGGTCCCCTGACCACTAACTCCAAATCCCTCCTGGGGCAGAGCTTCTCCCACAGCCCTGCCTGACACTGATCCTCCTTCCCCCAAAGGGAGGGGCTGGAGAACCAGGAGAGCAGTGCCAAGTCCCAGAGCGCAGAAGGCTTACAAGGGCCTTCTGACGCCGTGACAGGTATAGAGAAAGGTATTTTGGATCAGGCTGGGCCATTGTTCCTTTCCTCTGTGGGTAAGACAAACTCTTTCTACTCTCTGCTGGGCTTGCTGTTAGAGAAAGGGGAGAGACAGCAGTGGTGAGAGGACACAAAACAGCAGACTGAGAGCCGTAGGGAGCCACAGGCCCAGAGGCCTCCTCACCGGTTGGTCAGCTCTGGGTGTCCATCATGAGTCTCCAGGAAGACCCAGTGGGCTGCCATGTTCTGCAGGATCACAGCCAGAGCCAAGGTCAGCCAGAAGGGCCTGCGGGTGGGGTGGGGAGACGGTCACTGTCGGGGTCCTCTGGGAAGGGGCCCCAGAGCCCTCCGTTCCCGGCCTCACTCACCACGAGGACTCCAGGGAGTGCAGGAGCCAGAGGTTCCTGCCGTGAAGCATAGGCACCAGCACCAGGAAGGCCAGGGTTGTGGTCCCCAGGAAGAAGATGACTTGCTGCACCAGGAGGCCTGCAAGGGCGGGAGTGGCAAGGGGACAGACGCCTGGCTTGATGGGAGCCACCCCTGCCGCCCTGGGAATTCAAGAGCTTTGGAATTGGACAGACCTGGTTTCAGATCTCTGCTCTGCCACTACCTGTGTCACGCTGAGTAATGTATGCTACCTCTCTGAGCCTCGGTTTCTTCTTCTGTAAGATGGGCATAGTGGTCCTACCTTGGAAGGCTGTGGCAAGCCTCTCGTGAGACTGTGTGGTAACTCTTTGAAAACAACAAAGTGCTTTGCCAGTGTTATTCTCCCCCAACTGCTCCTGAGTTCTTAGGGACAAGACCCCATACTAAACAAATGTCTGTATTCCTATGAGTCAGGGCCTGGCATACAGCAGGTATCTAAGGGTTGTCTTTTGAAATAATCTGGCCAATAGATGGCATGGAATCATGTGTTCAAAAGGACTTAGAAGTGCCTCAGGCCCACCAGGACAAGACATGATGACTTTAGCCCCAGTAATTCCTCCACCCTTGCCACCCTTCTCCTCCCCCAGGGAGGTGAGAGCGGAGGGAACTGAAGGAAGAGAAACCGAGCTCCCCTCAGATTCGCAACATCAGCCCAGCCCCACACGGTTCAAAGTGTTTTCCAGGGGAAGGATCAGAAACTTGGGACTGAGGCAGGGGTGTCCTTGAAAGTTGTCTAGTCCAGCTGGGTGCTGTGGCCATGCCTATAATCCCAGCACTTTGGGAGGCGAAAGTGAGAGGGAGGATTGCCTGAGTCCAGGGGTTCGAGACCAGTCTGGGCAACCTGGCAAAACCTCGTCTCTACAATAAACCAAAAAATTAACTGGGCGTGGGGTGTGCGCCTGTAGTTTCAGCTACTTGGAAGGCTGATGGGGAAGGATCACCTGAGCCCAGCAGGTTGTGACTGTAGTGGCCGTGAGCATGCCACTGTACTCTAGCCTGGGCAACAGAGTGAGACTCCAACTCAAAAAAAAAAAGAGAGAGGGAGAGAAAACAAGTTGTCTAGTCCAACTCTCAGGGCTGGACCTCCTTTGCCATGTCCATGGAACTGTGCTTGCATACTCCTAGTGACAAGGATCTCATGACCTTTTTAGGTGGCCCATCCCTTCCTTCCATGAGCAGGAATGTGCCACCTTAAACCTGACACCTCCAGTCTAGAGTCCCCCCTTCATGTCAACACCCGGCGGCACCCAAGGTTTGTCTGCATGTGATGGGTATCCATTCCCCCAGGGCTCCTCACACCCAACAAGCGTGAGTTTCCTGAGGGCAGGCCAGCAGGGTGGGTCCCTCATCTTGCTCCTGCCCCAGAGCCCACCCAGCACAGGCAGCATTTGGGCAAGCCCCGCTGAATGCTCCTTCTCTCTCCATGGGGGCAGGGGGTGAAGGCCAAGCGAGGCCAGCTGTGGGAACAGGGGCACTCACCAAGGCAGGTGAAGGCAGTCTGGTAGGCGCTGAAGCTCATCCAGCAGAATGTGGCTTGGCGGGAGGGTCGGGGGCTCCGGAGCGGGGGACCCAAGTCCAGGGCAGCCCCCCGGTGAAGGGCTTGAAGATTGACCCTGGGTGGGCGCAAGGGAGGCAGGGACCTCAGAGGGCAGCACACACCCCCTAATTCCTCCTCTGGGCCAGCCTCTGGCTCAACTCCCAGTCTAATTACAACCCATGGCCATCAGCAGGGAAGCCCAAGGCTGGAGAAGCTTGGAAAATGCCACTAATCCGAACTGGGAGGTCAGGGAGGGCCTCCTGGAAGAGGTAAGGATACCCATTCCCTAAGGTTACCCTTAAAATAAGGAAGACAAAGCCAGGCAGAAGCCTCAACCTGAGCCAAGTCAGGAATGTAGATGATAATGGGAGAGACACGCAGGTGGGACACCAAGGCTTGAGGCCAGGTAGGCAGGGCCTGGGGACCTTGAATGCCAGGATAAGATGCCCTACAGGGGCGAGAAGGGGAATGCCAGAGCAGGAACTCTGAGGCCCAGTGAATGTACAGGGCACAGAAGCCAGTTCTTTGGCACTGGTGAGTGCCCGGGTCTGACCTTCCCACCGCCCTGTGCCCTCCCTGTCCCCTCCATGCCTAGAATCTCTCAGTGGTCCTCATTCTTCACACAAAAGGGCAAGCAAGGGCCTCAGTATTTGGCACCCATTACCGCCTCTCCAGTGCCTGATGCCCACCAGGCCGCCCTCGCCCACACTCTCACAAGTCAGGTCCACCCAGCCTCTGCTCTTCACCCTCTGCCACTTCTTCCGCTCCCAGCCTGCCTCTCTCCCCTCTCCAGTCCACCTGGTGGCCTTTTCTCAGAGGACACAGGCCACCCCAGTAGGTCGTACCCTGTTACTCACACTGGCAGGCCCCTCCCACCTTCCCCAACTGAGGGGCCGGTAACCTCCTGGGCCGGCAGAGGCCATTCCTGCCTCCAGCCCAGCACCTCCCCACAGGCCCTCGTGGCTGGGGGTGCTGTAGGCCCACAGGGTGCTGACCCCTTCCCCACCTCTGCACTGGGTGAGTCGCAGCCGGCTACTCACCTGTGTGTCACCAGTGAGCGGATCAGGACCAAGAAGGTAAGTGAGCAGGACAGGACCAAGGCCGAGATGTAGCACACTGGTGGGTAGAGAGAGAGAGCAGACTGAAAGCCTCCCAACCCCCAGGGGGTGCAAACCACCCCATCCTGCCCAGTGATGCATGGTGGCCATGATGGAGACAGCCCAGCTCCCAGGCTGCAGACCTGGCCCTGACGCTGCCGTTGCTGCTTCCACTGCTGTGTGTGTCCCCAAGAGACTCTCCTTGCCCTACATCTGCTTCCAGCTCCACCACTGTGAGGCCACGTGGCCTTCAGGAAGGTGCCCGGCCCTCCCTGGCCCCATTAGCCGGTGAACCTACTGCCTGGCCCGCCACTGTGTTGCCAGGTCTCTAGGGTAACTCGCGCCCCTCAGCACCCTTCACGCCGGTGCTTGTGGCCTTTGTCCAGGGCCCAGAGGATGCAAGTCCCCAGCCATGTGGCCTGACTCCATCAAAATGAGCGAGAAGGCCAGTGTTCCCCATCCTGAGGCGTGGTCTGTCCTCCCTTGCCCCCAGCCCAGCCATGTGCATAGCAAGTGTGTGTGGAATGGTGTCTTGTGAACAAGCCTGGGCATTTAAGATTATCAGGACGAGGACCATAGCCCTCCCACCCTGCGCCCCCACCCAGCCTCCCTCTTGACCCACACAGCAACCCCATGAGGTCAGAAGGGGACAGCACGGAGGCTGAGAGAGGACTTCTCCCTGCCAGGCATTTCCACTGTACTCCAACCCTGTCAGTCGGTCCGGGGAAGTGTCCCCGGTGCCTGTATTCCTGTTCACGCAGCCATGTGGGTCTCGGCACTGACCGCAACCTTGGGGTCACCCAGAGCTGTCAAACTCCCCACAGCCCAGCCTGCACCCAGACTAGTCCCATCAGAATTTCTGCAGGGGGGACGCAGCCTGGGCTCTGTGACAGAGACACGGGTGACTCCACGTGGAGAGAGCTACCCTGGGGGCTTCCCGAAGGCAGGACATGGAGAGGGGTATCCCCATCTGCAATGGAACGAAACCAATCAATCAGCCAGAACTCCCTGAGAGCCCGCTGTGGACTTCACTGGCACCAGTATCCCAGCAAGGGGAGGGTCGTTCAGCCAGATGCCGTCCCCACCCTGCAGGTCTGGGGTGGGAGTTGAGCTTTGGGAATCTTCCAGGTGAGTACTGGATGAGCATGACTGCCACAGAGCCCCGTGTCCTGCCTCGCTCCCTCGCCCAGTGCCCTCGAGGGCGCGTTGCTGAAGAGCAGGGCTGGGAGGAAGCACTCCACTGTGTGGCCCTCCCAGAGCCAGTTTGGCTACAGTGAAGGTGCCATCCAGGTCGCGCACTGCAGGAGGCGAGGGGCCTCCTTCTGGGCCTGGCTGGTGCGTGGACAGGCGGACACGGCGGGGAAAGGCCAGAAACCTAGGCTGCAGACATGGTCTTCAATCTCCACCCTTGACTTCCTGCCTCTCTCTACCTCCACTGGTTCCACACTTGGGTGCCCCCCAAACCTGGCAGCACCCACACAATCTTCCTGATCTTTGCCGCCTCTGAGATCCTGCCCCTGCCCCCTTCCTGGCCCTGCTTTGGGGCAGATCACCTGATCGCAGGCCTCAAGGACAAAGGTGCGTTTTGAGCTTCAGCACCCACTTTGCAGGTGGGGAAGTTGAGGTTAGGAGAGGTGAAGCGGACTGCCCAAGGTCACTTGGCTCATAAGCCATGGAGCAGAGATTTCAACTGGTCTGCCTGACTCAGAGCCTGAGCTTTCTGGGTGAAGGATGCCCAGCGTAGGGGCCAGGGCTGGGGGCAGCCCTAGGAGGGACTCCCAGAGCTTGGAAGGCAGCAGCTCCACAGGCTGAGGTCAGCCCCAACTGCTGAGGGTCCTTGGGCATATCCCTAATCCTGTTGGTTCTCAGTTGTCCTCATCTGCATATGAGGAGCATAAACCCTGCTCTGTTTGGCCCCTGCGTCCAAGAAGATCCAAAGCAGGGACATTTGAGCTTGGAAACAGTGACATGCAATGATAGGTGTGAGGTATGATGAGTGTCAGGTGGAAGCAGGTCTTGTCACTCTAGCTTCTGAGCCTCAGTTTCCTGCTTTGTGAGCTGGGGCCTATGATGCCGACCTGACAGGGCACTACAGGGCATGACCGTGGGCTGATCCTGGACCGTGGCTTCTCCTGCCAGTGACCCAACTTGCAGCTACCGTGGAAATTCTCCCTGGAGGCATCATTTTCAGCCCATCAGGAACCCGTCACCTGTCCCAAATATAGGCCTCAGTTCCAGGACAGTCTCCAGTGTGGGAGTAGAGGCACTCAGGGAGGTAGAGGCTGGGGAGAGGAGGCAGTCGCCCCACACCTATGCCCGCCTCCCCACCTATCTCCATCACAGCACGCCCAGGCGTGGGACAGGATGATGTCAAGGTCAGAATCAGCAGCAGAGCAGCCATGACTTCACCTGCCGCGCCAGCCCAGGTAGGAGCCCAGGCTCCTACCATTGCATGCTACTCCTCAGAAATCAGGGAGTCCATACCAGCCCGGAGTCCCCAGGCCAGCCGAGGGTGCAGCCCCGAGAGTCCTGCCCACCAAGTTTTGTCTCCGTGGTAGAGACAGCCTGGCCCAGATGGCCACAGGCAAACTCGTCCCCATGTGTCAGGTGGAGACACATCTCGGTCCCCCTGGGAGGGCCTGGAGGTGACCGGTAGGCTGCAGGAAACCCCTCCCCATGTCTTAGTCCCCACCGCAGGGCTGCTGGGAGGTCCAGGAGGTGGCTACAGGAGGAATCAGACCACAGATGGGGAGGGAGGCCCGGATGGTTCCCTGGTCAGGGGCTCATTGTCAGGGGAGGGAAGGAGAAAGGAGGTGGCCCAAGAAAACAGGGATTCGGAGAGAAATTACATGCCCTGCCCACCCCTCGCTGTGAGGATGGGCTTAGACATCCTGCCCACTGTCCCCAGCCTGGCCTCCTCTCCTTCCCCATCCTCAGTTCACTTGTCCTGGCCTTCCTGTCTCCATACCTGGAGAGTCGGCCAAAGACCCTGGGGAGGGAGCAGGGGCTGCCAAGGGGGTCCCTTCAGGTTTCATGGACACTTCACTTGAATCTGAAAGCTCCGACAGCTCCCATTTGGAGATGCCGCAACCGAGACCCAGAGAGGGGAAGGAACGTGCCCAGGGGCCCCAGGGGTGTTTGCAGCAGGAGGGGACCCAGGCTCGGGTCTCCTGGCTTGCATCCCCACTGTGGCCCTCGGGGTTCCAGGGAGGTCTCACCTTCCAGAGCCCACAGATGGTGTTTCACCAGCTCCACCACCTCCTGCCTGTCCTCCGAGAGCACGATTCCAAAGCCGGCCAGCAGGTAGGAGACGTCCGTGGTGACCCCTGCCCTCACCTTCTGGATGGTGGGCACCACACCCACCAACAGCAGTAGGGCTACCTGGAAGAGTCCCCTGGTGAGGGCGCCGGGTCTGGCTGTGCTCACACCAGGCACTCCAGTTCCAGGAGAAGTGTTTTCTGTGCTCACGGGGGAGGCTTCTGGGGGCAGGACCACTGTCCATGGGAGCGTCCTTATCTGCCCCTTAGAGGAGGGCCTCATGACTGCACAGCACATTACAGACAGATGAGACTATGGTCTGATAGGCCAGATACAGGCTTCCAAGCACCACAACTATATACAATTGGGACTCCATATTCGTAGGTTCCACATCCACAATCAACCAGTGCAACCAGCCATAGATCCAAAATCTTCAGGAAAAAATAAAACACAATACAAAACAACAAGACTGGACGCCATGGCTCACACCCATATTCCCAGCAATTTGGGAGGCCAAGTCAGGAGGATTGCTTAAAGCCAGGAGTTCGACCTGGGCAACTAGCAAGACCATGTATCTACAAAAATTAGCTGGGCGTGGTGGTCCCAGCATGCCTGCAATCCCAGTTGCTCAGGAGGCTGAGGTGGGAGGGGAGCCCCACCTCAGGAGTTGGAGGCTGTAGTGAGCTATGGTCACGCCACAGCACTCCAGCCTGGGTGACAGAGTAAGACCTTGTCTTCTTAAAAAAAATACAGTAATAAAAAATAATACAAATAAAAAACAACACAGTGTAACAACTCTTCCCATAGCATTTACATTGTACTAGGTGTCGTAAGTCATCTAGAGTGAATGATGTATACAGAAGACATGCCTATCATATGCAAATGCTACGTCATTTTACAACAGAGTCTTGAGCATCTGTGAACTTGGTATCTAGGGGGGGTCTTGGAACCAATCCCCCTTGGGTACTGGGGCGACTGTACCTACCCCTCCCCCTCCTCGTCTCTCTCTCTCTATGTAAACTTCAGAATATAAAATTTCCAATTTTTCATGTTGGAGAAAGCAAATGAGCACAGGTATTAAAGTTAGACAAATCTAGCTTTTAGCTATCCTGAGAAACTAGCTGTGTAGGAACTTGCCCAAACTCACCTCTTTGAACCTCAATTTCCCCATCTGTAAAATAGAGAAAAGTCATCCCTCCTTCCCAGGATTTTAATGGTTGCCTTTTTTTTTCAAGTATGGTGAGGGCTAGGGGGATTTGTTAAACATGTTGTCTCATTAAATCTTCCCAACTACTCAAACAGGAAAACAATTCTATTTACAGATGAGCTAACAGGGTCAGAGAGGTTGAATGACTTGTCCAAGGCCACACAGGAGCCAGAATTTAAATCTGTGTTTATGTAGGCTCCAGAACTCATGCTCCAAGTCACTGTGAAAGCCCAAGAGTTAACCCCCGCCCTTCTGAGAAGGTCTCCCCAAGATGTCCAGACGCAGCCGGCCAGGACTGTGGTGTGCCATCTGGAGAGCTGGGTTGGGCTTGAATGGCTCCAGGCTGGGGGGTTGAAGACAGGGGTCCGGAGGCAGATGGCACTGCAGGGGACAGGACGTACCTGGTAAATGGCTGTCCCTGTCAGAGTGACTGAAAGCACCAGCTTCAAGGGGAGGCGGAATCCTGCAGTTCCCAAAAGAAGGGGTGTGGTGAGCAGTGCCACCCAGGCCAGGAGAACCCTACCGATCCAAGGGCCCCAGAGAAACGCTGGGGATCACAGGGCGCTGGAACAGGCCAGGACAGGGTCTTCCCCTCGGCACTCCTGATGAGGAGGATTCTGGAGAGGAGCCGGCCCTCTGCAAGGCCACTCTGTAGAAGGGAGGGTGAAGTCCCTGTCACTCATGGCCTCAGCTCCGAATCCCTTACCTCGCGGTGGAGTGTAGACCCAGCGTCTGAGGCAGATCCAGGCCCAGGACAGGAAGCCTCGCTTGGAAGTGTGGGAGCTGCGGGAAGATCCCAGCAGGCAGGGGGCCCTCAGGAGAAGCCCTGGCCCCAGAGCAGGCCCCAGAGGCCAGTCACCCTCAGCTCTGCCCCAAGCATGTCTGCTCACGAGTCCTCCCACAGCCCCCGAGGGCGTGCCCGGGATCTCACCTGTTGTCCAGCTTCTTCCGGCGAAGGACGCTTTTCAGGTATTCCTCAGATTCCCTGCTCTGCCAGCCCTGTGAAAACAGACCGCTAGAGAAGCCCGTGGGACCTGCCTGGAGCCAGCGTCAGTCTGAGTCGGGGAACTAGAGTTTTCTCCCAATAGGTGCTGCTTTAAAGCCTCTTGGCAGCTGGGCTTCGTGGCTCAGCCTGTCATCCCAGCACTTTGGGAGGCCGAGGCAGAAGGATTACCCAGGATTCGAGACCAGCCTCGCTGCTACAAAAAATTAAAACAAATTAGCCAGGAGTGGTGGCACACACTATCGTCCCAGCTACTTGGGAGACTGAGGTGAAAGGATCACCTGAGTCCAGGAGGTCGAGGCTGTGGTGAGCCGTGATCATGCCACTGCACTCCAGCCTGAGCAACAGAGTAAGACTCTGACTCAAAAAAGACACCGCTTGGCCATGGTGGTGGTAATAAGTGGAGAGGGCTGGCCTGTGGGGACGAGGTCCATCCCTCTAAACCCACCCTTTTCTCTTCCACGAATACCAGACGAGTCAGTCTCCTATCAAAGAACCCTCAATGCCAGGAAGTTCTTAAGATCTAGCTCCAACTCTCTCCTGCTTTACTCAGTCCCATCTCATCACTGCTTCCCTCCCAGTTCCCTGGCTTCTGCTAGCCGAGACTGGGGCAAGAGGGAGCCTATGTCAATAGGCACACATCCCTGGCCAGGACACCAAAGGGGTCATTCCAGGTCAGCTCTTCCCCACCCCCAGGTCTCCTACTACTCCTCAAGGGAGATCACAAGGGTGGTCAGATTTGTCTAAGCCACATTCCAGGCCTTAAGCTGCCCGCACAGAGGCAGAGACCCATGGGAAGATGAGGTGAGCCCCTGCCCTGGGTCGTCTGTTGCCAAGGCAACCCCAGGATCCAGGACAAGAGTGGGGCAGCTCAAAGCTTGATGGGGTCCTTGGAGGTTTAAACCTCTCTGACCCAAGTCCAAAGAGGATTTGATTCCTCTTGAGATGGGGCGGAAAGGCTAGCAATGTCCTGGAAGTGGAAGTCCTGGAAGACGGGGTACAGGGAGTGCCTGAGTTACTGCGTGTCACCAGGGGAGCTCCCCTCTTTCAGGTGGCTGTAAACATAGGGGATGAGAGGCTTCCTCAATGAGTGTGGGCATCAAATGCCTAGAAGCCCAGTGCCTACCACACAGGGCCTAAGAGTCAGCAGGCCCGTGGGGACCCAGAACTGCCCCTTGGGAACCCCAACACCGGCCTCTTCTCACTTCTCTCCATCCCCCTGAGACCTCATGGGAAAACCCAGTCCCAGCCTCTTGCTGAGCTCCAGTCCTGAAACAGGAGCAGCACCTGGTGACCAACACTGTCCTGGGAGCACCTCTCTCCCCCGCAGGCCTCCAGGGGCCCACCCCTGCTCTCTCAGTGTCCAGATGCCTTCTGTTAAGCCTTACCTCCACCTGCCCCACCTGAAGAAGAACCACGCCCTCTGGGCTCCATGCCCTCAGCCTGTCTTGAGACTGCCCCCTCCCCTGAGGGCCTCTGTGGAGCTCTCCTCGTCTCTCTCGCCAGAAGTGACTTGACCTGCCTGCAGCCCCTTCCCACCTTGTTTGGAGGGACCCGCTGCACATTTCACATTGTGCTGTAAGTATCTGCAGCTGCATCCATCTCCCCCGAACTCCAACACCAGGAGTTCCGGGAGGGCACAGAGGCCAGGGACCTCTGTATCCACAGCACCGAGCCCAGGGCCTGCCACAGGTAGGTGTTTAGACAGCTTTTCAATAAAATCACAGCATCCTTAAAAGTTCTCTCTCCCATCCATCCATCCACCTATCCTTCCATTCATCTATTCATCCAACTGTCCTTCCATCTATCTGCCAATCCATTCATTCTCTCCATCCGCCCTTCCTTTCATCCATCCATCCATCTTTCCATCCACCTATCCACTCAACTATTCGTCTGTTCACACATTCATCCACCCTTCTGTCCATCCACTCATTCATCCATCCACCCACCCATCCTTCCATCCATCTATCCATCTACCCTTCCTTCCATCCATCTATCCATCCACCCATCCTTCCATCCATCTATCCGTTCATCCACCCATCCACCTATCTACCCATCTACTATCTGCCCATCCATCATCTACCCATCCACCATCCACCTATTCTTCCATCCATCTATCTTTCCATCCATCTCTCCATCCTCCACCCATCCACCATCCACCCCTTCACCATGCACCCATCCATCCATCCATCCACCTATCCTTTCATTCGTCTACCTTTCTACCCATCTCTCCATCCATCCATCTCTCCATCCACCCACCCATCCATCCATCTCTCCATCCATCCATCCACCTATCCTTTCATCCATCCATCCACTCATCCACCCATTCATCCATTTTTTCATTCATCTGTCCTTCCTTCATCTACCCATCCATCCATCCACTCATCCACCCATCCACCCATCTATCCTTCCTTCCATTCATCTATTCATCCACCCATCCACCCATCTATCTATCCATCCATCCATCCACTCACCTCTCCATTCTTTTCCATTTATCTGTCTATCTATCCATCCATTCACTCACCCATCCCTTCTTTCATCCATCTATCCTTCGTTCCATCCACTTATCCTTTCTTCATCTTTCCATCCATCTGTTCATCCCTCTAGCCATTCCATCCATCCTATTATCCATCCATTCATCCTTCCTTCCACCCATCCTTCCATCTATCTATCTTTCCACCCATCCATTGATCCATGCTTCCTCGCTTTCATCCATCTTTCTTCCTTCCATCCATCTTTCCATTCATCCATCCATCCTTCCTTCCATCCATCTTTCCATCTATCTTTCCATCCAGCCATCTATCCTTCCTTCCATCCATCCATCTTTCCATTCATCTATCTTTTCATCCATCCATCCTTTTATCCATCTGTCCTTCCTTCCATCCATCTTTCCATCCATCCATCCATTCATCCAACCTCCACCCATCCTTCCACCATTCCGCTCATCCAGCATCCATCCATCCTTTCATCCATTCATCCATCCTTCCCTCTCTCCACTCATCCATCCATCCGTCCGTCTGTCCATCCATCTATCCATCCATCTGCCCAAAAACTTAAAAAGACTTCCTGAGTGTCTTTTACAGGCTAAGACCTGCCCAGTGCTGTAAACGTAGACACAAATGAAACAGTCAGAACCCATTTCTGCCCCTTTACTCATGCTCTTTCCTATGCCTACAATGCCATCTCCCTTTCTTCTACCCACTCCAGATCCTCCTTGTCCTGGCTAAAGTTAACCTTTTCCAGGAAGGCTTCCCAGATCTCCCCTTTAGCTGCCAATATCCACTTGTATCCACTCTAGAGTTGATTCATGATGTACTTCTACCCTGGGCACTTCCCAGATGACCTTAGCATGTGCAGAACTCTGACTAGGCACTTGGGTCTGGGCCTGTCTCATTTTTCCAGTGGAATCCTCAGTGTTTCACAGACAGAACAACAAATTTCCTGTCCTCTGACTCAGTTCTCCTTTGTTGAGTCCCTAGTATTCACACAGCCCAGCCTTTGCCTGGGGGAGTGGGGAGGACTCGGCAGTCAGTCGGTGGCTCTGCAAACATTTTCTGGCACCTGTTCTGGGCTGGACTCTACACAAGCATAGCCATACATATGCAACCACAGGCATGGGGCAACTGGGGTCTTGGGGGCTGCGTGGGCACCCGTCTCAGCCCTGCCCCTTTACCTGGGAGCCTTCTCCTGTCCTGTGGCTGAAACTCCTCACCAGCTGCATCGGGTACCAGAGGCTCAGGAATCCAAGGCCTAGGAGGAGAGGCAAGGAGGCCAGCAGGGAGTAGTACTTGTAGACCTGGACAGACAGACGTTCAGACAGACTCACCTTCTGCCTTCTTCTCTCAACCTAGAGCCAGAACCCATTTCCCCTCCCCCTCACACTGGGCCCCAAGGATGGTCTGGGGATCCCTGGTTCTATAGCCCCTGACCCGCACCCAGCACAAAGCTACCACCTCCCTTCATCCCTTTCCCAGGCTCCTGGATTCCCAGGCCTGGAAGGAGCCAAAACGAGGAGGTCACATGACCCCCTCCTGCCCACCCCAGGGAGTCAGAGTGAGGCCTGAAGTGGAGGACACCCACTTTCCATGTTCCTATATTCCTATGGTCCCAGAGCGCTAGGACACAGGCCCCTGAAAATCAGACAAGTGCCTACTTTTTGAGTCAAGTTCTCACTGTGTCACCCAGGCTGGAGTAAAGTGGCACCATCACAGCTCACCACAGCCTCGACCTCCTGGGTTCCGGCAATCCTTCTGCCTTAGCCTCCCGCATAGCTGGGACTACAGGCATGCACCACCACACCCAGCTAATTTTTTTTTTTGTAGAGACGAGGTCTCACTATATTGCCCAGGCTGGTCTCAAACTCCTGAGACCAAGTGGTCCTCCCACTTTAGCCTCCCAAAATGCTGGGATTACAGTCAGGAGTCACCGTGGCTGGCAGAAATGCCTGATTTTGTCTACATATAGTTTATGACCTGGGCATCAAGGAAGCACATGCCTTGCTTCCCAGGGACGAGGTGTCCCTGGGGTTGGGTCTCCCACGTATTCATTCATTTATTGGTCAGCTCAGCATGTGTTAATTACTGAGGATGTACAAGGATCTGGGTGGCAAGAAAGAGCCACCAAGTCCCCCCCTCAAAGCAACCCCCTCATCTTCACCTCCACTCCACTGACAGGTGAGGAAACTGAGTCTCAGAAAGGTGACACTGTTTCCTCAAGGCACTTAATACCATCTGGCATCACTTTATTGTGTCTCCCCTTCTGGAATGACAGCTCTTGGGAGGTTAGGGGCCTTGTTTGTCTTGTTCACAGCTGTAGATCAGTGCCTGGAAATGTCCCTGCTACAGAGTATGTGCTTCAAACGTTTGTTGAATGAATGAGTGAGGGAGTAAATAAAGCGATGAAACCAGATACAAACTCAGGTGGTCTGGCTCCAAAGCCCACACCACTGCTCTCTGGGTTCTAGACGAGGCTGCATCACACCCCTGCCAGCAGCCCATGAGCCAGGTTCCGAGGTTCTAGAATTCTCTTCCTAGGCCTCTGAACCCACCCCCCAACCCTGCCTCTTCACTCCACCCCTCCCCAGCCTGAACCAGGGGATTTCAGGCTCTTTCCCTCCTGGATTGACCTTGTCCCTGCCCACCCAGAGAGAAGCCAACCTTGGAGTGAGAGTGTGTTGAAAGGTGTAATGGAGGGTGGCCGGGCAGTCCAGGGTAAAAACAACTCAAAGGAGGCCCGTTGCCCCAAACAGGCCACCCTGCATGCCCTCAGGGCCATTGAGAGTCAGCGGTTACCTTGGGTGCCTGAGGACACTCTGCCCTCTGCCAGACCTGGACCCCGAAGTGGGCCCAGGACAGGGCACTGCCGAGCAGGTGTGCAGCTCTGTGGCCAGCCGTGGCACAGGCGGCCAGGGGGTAGTAGAGGGCAGCGCAGTACAGCAGACCCAGCATTGTCCAGGGCCCTGGAAGGCGACATGGGCAGAGACTCACACTAGAGGGCCGGGCGTGGCACCGGACGAGCCCACCCAGGGGCTTCTCTCCTGTCTCCAGCTTCCAAGCCTCTTGGCGAGTTCAGTGGGCAAGAGCCCTGGGTTCAAATCTTTGGGATTTGGGCAAGTTACCTCTTAGAGTCTCAGTTTTCCCATCTGTAAAATGGAAATAATCAGAGTACATTAGCAAGGACAGAATGAGAAGGTGAACGTGCAGTGCTTAGCACAGTGCCTGAGTAAGTACCCAATAACGCAGGCTGCTCCTGCATCAGGGCTCCCCTCTCCGATCTCAGTTCCCTTCCCTGCAAAATGAGCCTAATACCCACAGTTCGCAGAGTCATTGTGAAGACTGGACAATCCAAAGAGGTCACATCTCGGGACAGCAGCCATGCCACCAACACCAGGCTATTCTTGCAACATCACCCCCTCCAGTCAAGCGTAATGCCTGGGACCCCACCCTCCCCCAGCCCATCAAGCCAGCCCCAGAGTACCTGGGCTGGGGGATGAGGCGAGGGCCAGGAAGGGCAGCGGGTCCTCAGTGAGCAGCAGGCACAGGGAGCTGAGGAGGGCCGTGAAGACAGCGGCAGGCGCGGCCCGGGGGCCGTCCCCAGCCAGGAAATCCACAGGGCTGGAGCAGAAGCAGGCAGGGCGGGGTCACTCAGCCCCCACCCTCACTATCCCCAGGCTGCAGAAGTGGGGGCAGGCCCACTTTCCAGATGGGAAAACTGAGACCCCTTTCTCCACTTTCCTTCCCTCCTTCCCTCCCTCTTTCTTCCTTCCCTCCTCCCTTTCTCCTTCCCCCTCTCCCTTCTTCCCCCTTCTTCCTTCCATGGATATCTGGGGAGTGCTTCCTATCTAACAAGCAAGCTCTGGGCCTGTGGCAACAGTCACGGTGGTGGCAACAAGCCCAAGCATGGCTCTGTCCGCCCACCCTGGTCTCCAGGAAGCAGCTGCCTCCAGCCAATGGGCCTGTCTGTCTGGGCTGGCAGACCTTCAGAGGGCTCAGCAGTCACAACATCCTTGTGCAACGGCAGCCGCCCAGGCTGGGTGTGGACCCGGGCAGAGGGCAGACGGAGGGCACGGCTGTCCCAGGCACTGCCCTCTGGGCTGGGGCACTCGGCTCTGACCCGGCCTCTGAGCGCCAGCCTGCGTATGCTCCGAGAGCTCCAACCTGCTGCCCCCTCAGCACCCACAGGCGGGGCCAACTCTTTCCTGGGCCAACCAGAGACCCCAGGATGGTTCCAGCAAAACCAGCACAATAGCCGGGTGTGGTAGCGCCTGCCTGTAGTTCCGGCTACTCAGAAGGCTGAGACGGAAGGATCGCCGGAGCCCAGCAGGTCAAGGCTGCGGTGGCTGGGAGCGGCCACTGCACTCCAGTCTGGGTGACAGAGTGAGACTCCAACTCAAAAAAAAAAAAAAAAAAAACCAGCACAGCCGAGCCCACCTCGGTGCACAGACCGGTCTGGGGCACAAGGCTGTCTGCACTGGGGCTCACTCACCCTCAGGCCACCCCACACGAGCCCGCCCCATCCCAGCTCCTCAGGGTCATGCCTGTCCCAGGCTCTCTGGGCTTGCACTGCTGACGCAGGGAACATTCTCATCATAGGAGCAGTGGCCAGTCCCTCCTGAGGCTGCCTTTAAGTACCAGGTCCAGGGGAAAAGAGGCCAAGGTGGTGTCAGCGTGGTCGTGGTCAGCCCACACCCGGGGCTGCATGAGGAGGCATAGCCTGGAGCTGGGTCCTGCAGGGCTCAGGTTTTCCTGGGGTCTGGGTTGGCTCTTTCTCCCATGTCTGGGACAACAGGAGCAGGTGAGCCTGAACATGTTCCCCTCGCCCATCTCCCCCAGGAGTTCTGAATAACCCTGGAGATCCAGGTGGGGGTGAGGAAAGCGTCCAAGATGAGAGAGGCGAGGCATCACTGAGGCCAGAGCTGGCTTTCAGAGACTCAGCTGGCTTTCAGGGACTCAGCAAGTCTCCCACCCACCCAGGGCCTGTTGGTGGATGTGCCCCAAGGGTGGGGTAGTGGCCCCGGCACCCACCTGGGTAGGCCAGGCCTGCCGTGCCCACAGTCGGGCCAGAGCCGGCGGCGCCTCTCCAGCACGGCCAGCAGCAGCAGCACAAGGATCTGGAAAAGCCACAGATGGAGGCTTGGGGCGCCCACCCGGGCCCCAGGACACCCTCTGCCCCCGGGGCATACTCCTGCGGCATCTTGGGGACTGGTCGGGAGGTGACAGATGCCACCTGCATCCTGTTTGGGCCCCTGCCCTGGGAGAGCTCCCAGGCACCCTTCCCAGGGTCCCCTTCATCAGCCCCACAAGGGACACCCAGGCCCCAGCAGGTGGCAAGCCAGGCCGGGCTCGGGCTGGACTCACTGACAGCGAGGCCAGGCAGGCGTGGTACAGGCCGGGTGTCACACTGGGGTGGCAGGAGGGCACCGCCCTGCAGAGGAAACAAGGCTGGCTCAGGCTTGGGTAGGCCCCCTGTGAAGTTCAAGGCCTTTCACACAGAGGCTCCACCCCCCACCTCCCTCAGCCCTCTGATCTCTCCCACACCAGTCTGCCCGGCGCCACCTTCTCAGCGTCGTTCCAGGGCCCTTGAATCCCAGTGGTGTGCCGGCCCCATCGAGCTCCAGGGTCCCAGGACTGAAGAAGACAGGAGGTTCCCGGGGGGCGGAGCAGGCCAGTGCGGCCTGGAGCCCTGTTCTTCCTCTGGGTGCTCCCTATCTTTCAAGGCCCCCGTCATTTTCTCCCCCTCCAAGAAGACTTCCTGACTGCCTGACCTCACAGACCTCCTCTTCTCAGAACTGTGGTTGAGCATTTACCTGGGCAAAGCAGTCAAGAGTTTGGTAATATGATTTTCCCTCCACTCACTGGTATCCGAGACTGGCCTGTGACTGGAATGGTCTTCCCTGCCCACCCGCTTCCTGTTTTCCTCTCATTCAGAGCCTCCACATACAGCTGTTCAGGTTGCACACTGCACAAGAATGCCCAGCCGAGAGAATGGATGTGGTCTGAGATCCAGGCCACACTACTCACCGAGCCCTGCTCCCCACGAGCTGAATATGCCTAAATGGGGGTCCCTTTTTCTGATTCCATAGAGGCTCCATAGGCCTGGCAGAGGGCCTTCTCTCCCTTCGGCTGAGCACAGATGGAGGACCCGCAGTGGAGACAAGGAGACAGGACAATGAAAGCCTCAACTTCCCCAGCTGGGTCAGGTGGCAGAGACAGTGGACCAGGCAGGAGTCCTGAGCTCAGGGTTGGAGCTGGGAGAGTGGCAGGACTGGGTCCCCGGCACAGAGTAGACCTCCAGGTGTGCCCAGCTTGGGCCCGGCAGTGCCAGGGGAAGACGGCAGTGTGGGCGAGGTTGGTGAGGTCTAGGATCAAGGGCCTAGGCAGAGCCCTGAGCTGCAGCCAGCCTTGCCTGCCTAGAAGGCTCAGCCCACCCGCCTGGCACCCCGCTGTGTGCACAAAGCAAAGCCTCCTCTTCCAGGGTGAGCCTGGGGGCCCTGGGGCCTGGGCGGTCCTGCCTCTCCCACCCGCTCTCAGGAAATCCCAGAGGGGAAGCCACTTGGGCCTGCCCTAGGAGTGGAGGGCAGAACGGTCCGTTCTGTGCAGCTGCCAGGGGCAGGGCTGGCCTCTCCCCAGGCAGCACTGGGCTCAGGGGTACAGTGGGTGCCAGACCAGGGTCAGGTTCCATCGTCTGGCACTCCTGCTTCCCACCTTGAGACCCCCACTCCAGTGCGTATGGTGGGGCAAGGGCTCCTGCCCGGCCCCTCTCAGTCCACGGTCACGCGACCAGGCCCTGTTCCACCCTGAGGGACTGGGCCACCTGGCCCTAGAGTAGCTTGATCTTACCCCCAAGCCAGGAACTACACTGCCCCCCGGGGATGCCCTCCGGGGCCCTGTCTGGGGGAACCTCTGGCCCTTTCTGTACTGCCTGAAGTTCCCATCTGACACTCAGCTCAAGAGTGTTTGTTCCGTGAGCAAATAAATGTCTGGCCAGTGGCTTGTGGCCCAGTGTTGAGTACTATGGGACAGGCAGGATGGCATAGACACGAAGGATGACACTTCATGGAGGGGAGTGTGGTAAGCTAGATCCCAGGACAGGCACAAGAGGGGCTGAAGGATGCAGAGGAGGGAGAGAAACTTCGGGAAAGAGGAAGCAGTGGCTGACTTGAATTTAAAAGCTAGTTAGCACCTGGTGCAGTGACTCTCGCCTGCAATCCCAGGACTTTGGGAGGCTGAGGCAGGAGGATCATTTGAGAACAGGAGTCCAAGTCCAGCCTGGACAACATAGCGAGACCTCCTCTCTACAAAAAATCAAAAAATTAGCCACAAGTGGTGGTGCACACCTGTAGTCTCAGCTACTTGGGAGACTGAGCTCAGGAGGTTGAGACTGCAATGATGGTGCCACTGTACTCCAGCCTGGGTGACAGAGTGAAACCCGGACAACAACAACAAAAAAGGCTGGCATCTCTCTAGGCAGGGAAGGAAGTAGCTTGGGGCAGAGAGAACAACAGGAAAAGGCAGTGTGGCAGGTGCTGGCAGCGTGGCTGGGGTAAGGGAAGCCTTTGAGCTGACTGCAGCCCAGGGCCAGGCTAGACCAGATGACAGCTGGCTTGGGAGGCCCTGGGAAACCATGGCGCGTCCTGGATTTCAGGAAATTCCTGCAGCCCAAATCCACCAGCACCAGTGCCCAGCCCCCCACGGCAGCCTGGCAATGCGGGGGCTCGCTGGTTTTGGTGCGCCCCGGCCCCAGGGTGCCTGACTCACACAGGGAGAGGCAAGCCCAAATTCAGCTCCCTGGAGTTCCCCTGGGCTCCCCATGACCTAAGTCCTGCTCCCGCCTTTGGGGGTAGGGGAGGGCAGGCCGCTCGACGTGGTTTGCTAAGGAAGAAGATTCGAACACACCTCCTCATTTTTAGGGTGCCAGGCCCCGTCCTGGGAGAAGGGAGCTGTAGATCCTCATCAGTGCCCACACCAGGGGCAGCATTCCCCGGCCCCCCCACCTCGGGCCCTGTCCTGCGCCTGGCAGGACCACATCTGAGACCACATCCAGATGCCCAGTTACAGGGCTGGCCACAGCCACATGGCTCCCGGCCAGTGCCCGGCCTTGGACTTCAAAGAACACAGCTTCAGATTAGGGCCTTAACCTCAGCCAGGGTCTCTGTCCTCAAGGATTCCTGGCCCCTCTCCATTAGGTCCCTTCCCAGTCACAAAGACACAGCCAGGACAGGGGAGCCCACAGGCTCTCAAGGTCAGCCAGGGGACGCGTGGGGGGCGCACCCCTGTGACAGCAGCCTGACTTCCAGGTGTCAGCAGCCCAGTCCTCCCCCAGGCCTGGGTGGGGCCTCCGTCCCTGCTGGGTGACCCAAGCCCAGCCAGGCTGCAGTCCTGGCCCCCGGGGAAGCACGCAAGGATTTTTCCTCCTCCGGTTTCAGGTTTTGATGGGGAACAGATGTGCGCACATCTGGCTCAGCAACCCCTCAGCCTCACCTTTCCAGTTCCCCAGACCCCAAGACGGGGCATGGAGGCAGGGGATGGGGCCCGAGGCCGGGAATGGCAGGGAGACCTGGGCTCTGGGTCCCCCACCAGCAAGGCATCCTGGCAGCAGGTAGGGGGTACAGAAAGGCCCAGCTCCTCCGCCAGGCAACCCAGACCAAGCAGAGGGAGCAAGGGGCTGGGTGGGGGCGGAGAGGCCGTGGCCGGAACCCCCTTCCACTCGAGCTGGCCTGAACACTCTTACTAAAGAGAACTGGCCTTTTAAATCTCCCCAGACTCTGAGACCATTCAAAGACAGCAAGGGAGCATGCCTCCCCCGCCACACCCCAAAGCCTGCCCAGAGAACCCGACACCCATAAACGCCACACCCCAAAGGGTCACCACAGCGACCAGGAACCCCTGGGAGGAGGCAGGCCCACAGCCCTCAGCAGCTCCCTCATCCTGGCTACAGCAGGAATCTCCCAGGGAGCCGCCCCTGACCTGCTGGAACAGAATCTGCAAGGAGGGGGCCCAGGAATCTGCATTTGAAACACATCACACAGGTGTTTTTTAGGTGACCAGCGTGGCCTGTGTCCCCCACCTCAAGCATCTTAACAGGAGAGCTAGGGGAGTTCTCGAGATGCAGAGATATAAGCCCAGAGAGGCTGTGACTTGCCCAGGGTCACACAGCATGTGAGTGGCACCACTGGCCTTAGCAGCTCTGGCCCAGGACCTGTTCCCCACCCCAACTGCTAACCTGACCCCCTGCTCTGCCGACCTACACCCCACGCAGATCCTCACTTACCCCTCGGGCTGGAGCTCCTCGCCACTCTGGGGCTCATCTATGTACCAGCTGGCGTAGTCATCCACGGCCCCAGCCGAGGTCTGGTTCCCTGCTGCCTGGGACGACATCTCGGCCCTTCTCGTTGACCTCCAGTAGAGAGAGAGAAAAAAAAAGCCACTGCAGATGTGAAAAGAGGCTTAAAAGAAAAAAAAAAAAGAAAACCCAAACAAAGAAGCATTTCTCTTTGCTCCTAAAGGTTACTTTCTTGCTTTGAGCTCTCTGGGAAAAGCCTGGCTGGGACCAAGGGCCTGGAGGCTGGCACAGGACAGGGAAAAGGGCCTCTCGCCGCCTCCGGTCCTTTCCTGCCCTCGGGTCCCTGGGCTCACGCCCGGGCATCTGTCTGTCTGTCCGTCTGACCAGCCACCAGCAGGCCTTTGTTCAAAAGACCATTTTCAAAGCAGGTTTGCCGGGTCCAAGCTGCCCACAGAGACCCTCTCCCCGCCCCTTCCCAAGCCCACCCAGACGGACCCACAGACCCACCAGAAGGGAGAACCAAGGAAGGCTGGCCGCAGCGGCGAGAGGGTGGGCGGGCCAGGGACAGCTCCACGCTGTCGGCCTGGGCCCTCCCAGCTGGGATCCCGCCCCTCCCGCTCTCGGGGGTCCAGCGAGCCCCTCCCCCGGCTTCAGCCTGCCCCTCTCTGGCCCCTCTGGGCCATCACCATAATCCTTGGCCAAGCTCTCTCGTGGGGGAGGAGGTCCCAGCCCCATGGGCGGGTCACTGGAGGGGTGTGGCCGGGAGGGGCCCCCAGCACCTTACTTCACATACATACCTGCCTTGGGCACCGCCCAGGGCTCCCACCATTGCAGGAGCCCAAGGCCAGGAGGGGGGTGGGCTGTCGGTCCCTTCTCCTGGGGTCTCCGTGAAGGACGAAACATGTGTCCCATTGGTCAACCCTCTTTGTTCCTTGATTTCACAAGGAGATAATTCACCCCCGTGAGGCGGAAATGAGTTATTTAAACACGAACCAGATCCAAGGGTGGGCAAGTGGAGCCCCGCCCCGCCACCTCCTCCCACCTCCTCCTTGGGGCGCTGGGTGAGGAAGGCAGAGGCAGAGTGTTCCTCTCCCTCCCCACTCCCCTCAGGAGCAGGACCCAGGCTACAGCCCTAGGCTAAGGCCCTACGCTAAGGCATTCGTTCAAGTTCAACAGTTTTTAAAAAGACATTCATCCATTTATGCTTTTCACATACGTTTATTGAATACCTACTATGTGCCAGCACTACTCTGGGCCCTGGGGCATTCAGGGGACACAGAGCCAGGTAAGGGAATGACTTCCCTAGCCTGAGGCTTACCAAGGGAAGGCACCTGGTGACTGACCTGAGACAGACCCTGGAAAACTGAATTTGGTCTGAGAGAATTAGGCGGGGGAAGAAGCGAATTCCTGAAGAAAACAATCTTTCCGTGGAGCCCTGAAGGCAGGGAAAGTCAACTGAGAAGAATGTTCCCAACTGAGGGATCAGGATGGGCGAAGTCTCAGAGTAGACAGTTTGAAACCCTACAGGCTCTCGTCCACACTCCCTAGCCAGGCCCCCAGGCAGGATTAGGGGCCAGGGCTCTGTGGGCCTAAGTTCCTCCCCCTCCTTCCCAAATGGCCCAGGAAACCGGCTCTGACCCCTCCTCCTCATACCACGGAGAAGTCAGGCGTCTACTGACTCAGGGCTGAACCTGCACCGTATTTGATGTAACACAGGAGCCTGCGAGTCCAGGAGTGAGGGTGAGCCTTGCCTCCCTGGGCCTGCAGGTCAGCCTGGGGGTCAGCGCTCCAGAGGGCAGGACTCTGTATTCCTCCCCACCTCCCTCCTTCCCCTCCCTCCTTCTCCTGACACCTGACCCTGGGGTCAGAGGGCTCCAGGAATCCAGCTGGGCAAAGCCAATTGCTCTTAGGTGACATCCATCCATGGGCCTGTTGGTCCAGGAGGCTGCTGTGCCCTGGGGCTCACCAGTGGGGTCTCCCAGAGCCCCTGCTCTGACACCAGCGCCCAGCACACCCTCCACAGCTCAGAGGAGCAACCATCTCTTATCTGACTTTATTACTTATTTTTGAGTCAGAGACTTACTCTGTCACCCAGGATGGAGGGCAGTGGCACAATCATGGCTACCATAGCCTGGACCTGCTGGACTCAGGTGATCCTTCTGCCTCAGCCTTCCAAGTGGCTGGGACCACAGGCACGGGTTACCATACCCAGCTAAGTTTTTTAATTTATTATAGGGATGAGGTCTTGCCAAGTTGCCCAGCCTGGTCTTGAACTCCCAGGCTCAGGCAATCCTCTGGGCTCTGCCTCCCAAAGTGCTGGAATTCCGGGTGTGAGCCACGGCTCCTGGCCCTGATTTTAAATCCCTCTCCAGCTCCACCATACGGGGAGCTTACACCTCTACCAGGCAGAGACGTTGAGCTGGGTGTCCCTGCCTGTCAGAAGCCATACTCCCCCTGAGCAGGAGCCTGACCCTGCCTCCCCAGGCTGCTTCATTCATTCATTCATTCATTCATTCATTCATTCACTCACACATATTTCTTGCTTGCCAGTTCCAAACGGCTGTGCCATGTTCACCTGCCATGTTCACAGTCGAAAGCAGAGTGGGTCTAGTCCTGGCTGGGGGCTGAAGGGAGACAGACAGGTGTCCCAAGTGCCAAGAGGAAAAGTCCAGTGGGGAAAGAGAAGAAAGACAGATAGAGCTGGCTGTTTAAGACAGGTGGTCAGGGAAAGCCTCCCTGAGATGATCTTTGCCTTATACCTGGAGGGAGAGCGGGAGGTGCCCCATTGGGCACGGAGGAAAGGGGCCTCCATCAGGCCAGGGGCTGCAGCCAGTTGGGCAGAAGGAGACCCTAGCCATGTCCAGGAACAGTTCCTTCCCCCAGCACCCTCTCCCTGCTCCACCCCCAAGGGACTTCCAGTGAAGACTGTCTCTCCTCAACCCAGTATCAAAATGCCACCTGTCTCCTTCCTGGGGAGACAAAGGCCACCCAGGGAGGCCCTAGCAGAGTGAGGAATGGTGAGCTCTGTCACTTTCCCCCCACACGTGGGCCCAGTGGGTGGGAGGCAGAATCGTGCCAGGTACTTGGGCCACAACAGGACTAGATGGTCCAGAAGGTAGGGAGTGTGGCCTCACAGGGTTTGAGCCCTGGGCCTGGCATGTGGCCTTGAGTGAGTGCCTGCCCCCCTCACTCACCCCACCTCTGTGAGTCCAGCCTGGACAAGCCTTCCCATGGTGGGCTGGCCCCTAGGACCCCTGCCCTGCTCTCCATGACTTCATGGCCCAAGAATGCGGGGCCAGTATACCAGCCACCAGTTCTAACTTGAAGGCCAAAGCCATAGAGAATGGCTGTTACTGCCCAGGCATCCCCACTGCTTTCCACCCACTCTGGTGGAGGGAGGGGGATGGGCTGGGTGTGGAACCCAAGGATCCCGGGTGACCGCAGGGCTCAAGTTGGAAGGCTACCCCCACTGCTCGGGCCTGTAGCCTCGTCTCAGCTTGTTGGGGCTAGAGCGGCTTAGAGCCCCCATTTGCCAATCAGAGGGTTCCTCTGAGCCCTCAGGAGGGGTGCCTCCTGCCAGACTGCAAACCCCAAGAAGTGGGGAAGAGAAAGATAGTCACGGTGGGCGCCCCTGAGGAATCTCCCCAAAAGCCCAGGCAGCAGAGTCTAGGGCCCACTCTCTGAAGCCGGCTTTCCGGGGTACCCAGACCCAAAGGGCTCCAGCCCCTGCCATCGGGAGAAGAGGGGCTGGAGAGAAGAGATGCTTGGGAGACAGACCTGCAGAAGCTTGGAGTAGGAGTGGGAGAAAAGGAGGAGATGGCTTGGAGGCTTCCCGGAAGAGGGGGCCTGAAACCAAGGGGGAATCAGGAGTGATAGCAAGTGTCTTAGGAGAGTTGGGAAGGGGAATCCGAGAGACAAGGAGAGAGCAGGGCAGGGGGCAGGACAGGGCTGCCTTGCTGGGACCTGCATGAGCCCAGGTGGGCATGCTCAGATGAGGCTGAGGCCTGACCCAAGGAGCAGCCCCAGCCAGCAGGACTTCCAGCTGGGCCCAGACCGGGGATAGCTTAGCCCTGCTCACTCTAAGTCCAAGAGGCTTCTGGACTCTGAGCCAATGAAGGCCAACTGCCTCCTGGGCCCGGCAGAGCTGCCCTGCCCCTCGGGCTGGCACTGGTCAAAAAAGCATTGGGATGGGGCTTCCTTCCTCCCTGGGTTTTTCGTTCAAGTTGATTAAGCCTGAGGCATGTCTGCACCCACGTGCCTGCCCTCCACGGCCCCTGATGATCAGAATTCTCACAGAGCAAAGTGCGCAGCTTGGATGGGGCTCACGCTGGCTGGAGGGAAGGAGGGGCGGCAGCAGCACCTCCAGGACTTCAGAAACGCATCCCCACAATGCCAGGTCTCCCGGGGCACTTCCAGACTCTCAGCCTCATCCCTGGAGTTTCAGTGACACCATGAAGGCCCCGGGAGCCTCAGTGCTGCCCCCCAAGAACCCCAAAAACTTCAGGAACACATCAGAACTCACAGATGCAGGCAGATCCAGCACAGGCTAGAGCGAGACACTCAAAACGCCACAGGTGACCGCAAGGGTCCCAGAGACCCCGTGGTTTCCCATCGCTCCACAGCCCTCAGCTCTGTGTCCAGGAGTGCCATCCCAAGACCTCAGGAACTCCCCGGAGCCTCAGAATACCCCTCCCTTCAGCACAGCAGCAAGTGCCCAGTGGGTGCTTCATGGAGTGGGAGGTGGCCTGTGGGCCTTCCTGAGTGGCTCCCCACCCTGAGAGTTCCCCGAGAGTCCACCCATGCAGGCCAGGAGGCTCAGGACCGGCTCTCAGCCACCTGCGCACTCACACACACATCAAACGCACTCAGCCCCAGACCAAGCCTGGCTCCAGGCAGTGGCTGGTGGCTGCAGGGGAAGGGTGTGGATGGCTGTCTACCCCTACCTCTCCCCACCCTCCCTTCCCTGCCCTGGACTAGGGCCAGCAGCATCTGACATGAACTTTCTGGGATTCCTACCCCCTCCCCATCACCAGAAACAACATCATAACAGGACAGCTTGGGGGCAGGCTTCTCTGTTGGAGAGTGGACACTGGTGAGGAGGATAAGGGCAGCTGGCTGTTCCAAGGAGCAGCGTGTTCTTCCCCTCCTAGAGGGCCAGGCTAGAACTGACGGGGAAGAGGGAAGGCAGAGTTCAGCTCGGGACAAAGGTGGCCTTCTTATTCTCACAAAGGAGTGAGCCCCTCGGCAAGGGAGGCAATCAAGAAGAGGCTGTTGACATCAAGATGCTCCAGAGGGCTTCTTGCCTTCAGGAGAGCACCGGACAACAGGCCGGAAGTTTCCCAGTTATAAGAGCCCCCTCCAGCAGCCTCTTGCCCACAGGTGGTCAGACCAGGCCCAGAGGTGACATTTCTGATGACCCTCACTAAACCTCCAGTGTCCTCCAGGCCAGCCATCCCCAGGTCCCAGCTTTATTTATCAGGATAGCTCCAGGCCTGGGTTTGTGCTCTCTCCCCCCAACCCGGTCCTTCCCTACCTGTCCGCATCCTACCTGGCCCGAGACTTGCTCTGTCCACCTTCACCAGGCCTTCCCTGGCCCTCTCTCTCCTGTGTCTTCCTTTTCCTTTCCTGATCACTCCTGGGGGACTCCACCAGGCAGACAAGGCCTCCTTCTCTGAGCCTGGCACCAGCTGGGATCCAGGGCTGGCCGGTTGTGTGGTCTCCCTGTTGGCCCCAGAAATGTCCCCAGCACCTGCTTTAAAAGGTGTTTGATCTGCTCCTCCCGGAAGGCAGCTCCCTCCCTCCCCAGCCTGGCCCTGCCCCTCCTCCTGCACCCCCACCCCCAGATTCCAGGATCAGAGAAGCCCACCCCACCCCCTTCTCTGGCTCAGGCCCCCGCACAGCACACAGGGCGCTGGTCTCCCAACCATTTGTCCGAAACTTGATCTCCTTGGCCCTCAGAGTCACCTCGGTGGAGGGGCGGTGCTGGCTTTGAGGGCTGAGATTCCCCAGCTGTGGTCAGGGAAGAGCTCAGGAACCCCCCACAGCCCGCATTTGTCACCATCCATCACTCCCCAGGGGGCCTGTGCCTGATGAATCACACCGAGCCCAGCGGAGGGGCCCCACCCACTTGACTTTTAATGACCGGATCAGCATCCTGCTGCAGCCAGCTGGGCTGGGGGGACGGACCCTGGGATGGGGTTGACCACACTTCCGCTTTGGGGCTGGAGTTCCAGGTGTGCTCCCGTCCAGGGGAAGGTCAGAAAGGCTCCTTCAGAGAGCGTTTCTCCTACTCAAGAAAGCCTGGGTTTTGGGGATCCTGCCCTTCACCCCGAGCCCATTCCTGCACCTTCCAAGCAGGCCGGACAGCGGCTTCTAAGCCAGGATCCCCATGCTATTTCCTCCCACTCTTAGCCGGGGAAGGAAACACACTCAAAGAAGGTGCCCAAAGCTGGTGCTGGGACAGGCAGGGAGGGGCGGGAACAGGCACAGCTGGGGACACAGAAGGTGGCCCTAAATTCACAGCATTAACCCGGGGAGGTGGCCTCTTCCTCCTAGAAGAAGGGGGTGCAGCCAATAAAAGAGTGGAGTAGCCCAAGGAGCACAGGCTTTTGGGTGTGAGATTGGCTTCCAGTGGTGGCAAAGACCCTGGTAGAGAACCCAGCTGGAGCAGCCACCAGCCAGCTCCGATCTGACCAACATCTTGCCCAGGGAGAAGATGGATGTTAGCTAGAAAGGGTTAGAGAGAGAATTTTCCTTGGCTCACTCTTAGGAATCCCCTCTCTAGCAGTGTGTGTGTGCATGTGCGCACGCAGAAAAGATGCCCAAGGCTGTTCTAATGGCAACAAAATTAGCAACAAGCCCACTGTCCATCAATAAGCTTTGGGGAGTCCCATTTCACTTCTTAAAACCAAAGAGGAGCCGGCTCGGTGGCTCAGCCTGTAATCTCAGCACTTTGGGAGGCTGAGGTGAGTGGATTGCCTGAGCCCGCGGGTTCGAGACCCACTGGAGCAACTTGGCGAGACCTCATCTCTACAATAAAATCAAAAAAATTAGCAGGGCATGGTAGCGCGCGCCTGTAGTTCCAGCTACTTGGAAGGCTGAGGCAGAAGGATCGCCGGAGCCCAGCACATTGAGGCTGCGGTGGCCGGGAGCGGCCACTGCACTCCAGTCTGGGTGACAGAGTGAGACTCCAACTAAAAAAAAAACAAACAAAAAAGCCAGTAGGGTCCTCCCTGAGGACGGGCATGGCAGAACCTCAAGACATAGGGCCAAGTAACATGACCAGGAAGGCAAGTGGCTGCAACCCACGTGACTCATGATCCTATCGGATGCTCCTAGATAGATGTGTGTGTGCACGTGTGTGTGCACACTGTGTGTGTGTCTATACGAAAAGTGAGTCTGGCAGACTCGTAGCAAACTGTTCCCTGTAGTCCCATATGCGGGAGGGATGGATTTCGGAGGCTGAGGGAGGACTTTCACTGGTTTGAAATGTGTATTTAAGAACTTGCCTTGCATGTGCAATCTTTTAAAATAAGCCTGCTGTGAGTAAGGAGCTGTGAAGCCACCACAGAGCTGTGTGAAATGGATTCCGGACCCAGCCCAGGACTGAGCATTTGGCAGTCTCCCTTGAAGTTAGATACAGCCCTCAGACTAAAGTATTGACCAGTGAGTTGGAAAAGGAGGTGTCAAGCACTACTCTCAGAATGTGTTCTTGAGAGAAGAGGTGTTTTCTTGACCCCTCCCTCCTTCTAGGTGACTGAAATGCAGTTGTGATGGCTGGATCTCAAGCAACCATCTTGGACTACGAGGTGGAGGTTGTGAGTTAAGTAAGGTTAGAGCAGTAAGTTAGCTGCAAAGACAGAGCCTGAGCTAAAGCCAGACCATAAGGCTGAAGGAGACCTCGGAGTCTACCCAAGACTCATCACATCCAAAGGAAACTGAAGCCCAAAGAGGCCACATGACGTGCCTGGGTCAGTGACTGGCTAGGAGAAGTTCTCTCCCTCCCCCCGCTACAGTTCACCACTCTTTCCCCAGAAACCTTCCTTCCTAGAGCTCGAACTCTGCTCCATTCTGTGACTGGGAGACTCCCTCTGCAGCTGCAGGACTAAGCCCAGTGGCATAACTGGGGCCTTGTCTCCGCATCAGAACACAGCCGAATCCCCACCCACAGGTGCCCGGGTGTGGGTCTGTCCATCACTCTCTCCTCTCTGGCTTTTTCTCTCTCCCTCACGGTCCTGCTGTCTCCCTCTCTGCCCGGTCCATCAGCCCCTCTGTCCATCCCTGCTAGATTCACTCTCAGTCTCGCCCTCGCTTGTCTGACTCAGTCGACCTCCTGTCTTTGCGGCTCTCCTTCTGACTCTCTGTCTCTGCCTCATTCTTTCTCTTTCTCTCTCTCTGTCTTTTCCTTTTCTTTTCTCTCTCCTGTGGTATTTTGTTCCCTGCCCACCAGCCTGGCTCTCAGGTTGGTCTCTCTCCTCCCAAGGCTTCAGGCAGTGCCTTTTCCACACGAGCCCCTGCCCTGCCCAAATCTCTGGCCTTGGGCCCTGTCCTGGGCTGACGTGGTGTGCCTGCCAGCTCCCACCCTTTCTCCCCCACTTACCTGCTCTGTCTGTCCCCCGGTGCTGCAGGAGGGGACTGGCACTGGCCTCAGACCCTTCCCAGTCTGCTGGGCTTCAAGTCGGCCAGATGCTGTCTCAGGGGTTTGAGGCCTCGGAGCCTGGTGGAGTGGCCGGGCCACTGGACACAAGAAGGCAAAGGTCAGAGCTGCTGACACTGCAGGCAAAGCTACCCTCTCCCTCCTGCCAGGTCAGGAACTTTTACCGCTACCCCCACCCCCCAACCCCGACCCAAGGCACGGCTGGCCAGCCCAGCCCAGGGGTCACCAGAGCAGCCCAAACTCCCTCCTCCAGTTCCTGCTCAGCTGAAGGCCAGAGCAAAAGGACTTCAGAGATGGCTCAAGACTCTTCTGACAGTGCTCACTGCCGGAGTCTGGAGCAGGAGGCCAGGAGAGGAAAGGTGTGCAATCCGACGGGACTGGAGGCGCGGGGAACCAGGATGATAGTTACCACGGCGTACGGGGAGAGTTTCAAGGTAGCCAGGTTGCTCTGGAAGGTGGGCTTCTAACTTGGTCTTTACCACTTACCAGCTGATGACCACAAATGTAGCCTGTTGGGGCTTGGAAAACAGCACCCCAAAATGCAGGCCTCAGAAGCAAAAGGTTCTCTCTGACCTCCCCCCCATCTCTCTCTCCCATCCTCTCCTGAGACTAGCTATAGAAATTAGGGTCCCTCTTCCCCAAGGCAGGGCATTAAAACCCTTTCCCCAAAGCTGGTCATAAAGCCCCCAAATATTATTTTAACTTCCCCCGTTCCCTCACCTTTCAGTTTAAAAACTGACCATTAAGAAATTCTCTGCCCTGTGTCGTTGTTTGACTGTTGGTCATAAGTCCCCCATTCCAGGGGAGGCCCTGCCCCACACCCAGAAGCCTGGAAGAATCCAGACAGACAGGCCATATTGGGCGGCCCCACTCAACCCATTGGTAGATCATATGCCCTTTCTGTCCAATCACAGCTCTACGCGCCTGTCCATACTTTCTTGAACCAATGCATAAAAATGGACAACATCCCCTGTATCTTTGGTCTCCATTCCAATTTCTTTTCTTTCTTTCTTTCTTTCTTTCTTTCTTTCTTTCTTTCTTTCTTTCTTTCTTTCTTTCTTTCTTCTTTCTTTCTTTCTTTTTTTAGAGTTGAGATCTCACTGTGTTGCCCAGGCTGGTCTCAAACTCCTGGACTCAAGCGATTCTCCAGCCTCGCCCTCCCAAAGTGCTAGGATTATGGGCATGAGCCACCTCGTCCAACTGTTGGGTCTTCATGCTGAAGGCTCCTATGTGTCTTGGCGTCTGTCCATCCGCCCCTCGCCAGTGACTTTCTGTGAACCTTCAGAAGTTTTCCCTTTGCCCAGATAGCAACTTCTCAGCTCTGGGCCTCGGTTTCCCCATCCGTGCAGTGGAGAGAAACTAGCTGCCGCCCTTCCTTTGTCAGTCTGAGTGTGATTCCATCACTCCTGAGCCTCTGGCACAGTGGACTTGAAGGGAGGGGGTGTGTGTCCAGGATGACAGGTCTCCTGCGTGGGAGGAGGGCTGCTGGAGAGGGCTGGGTGCCAAAGGCCCAGGATGAAGCAGTGGTGACCATGTGACATCCCAGCCTGGGAGTGTGGAAACCTGAGGCCCATTCCTTTGCCACCTACCTGCTCCTTCTGAGCCCCTGTCTTCTCTGTGGAAGAGAGTCAAGTCTCCCAGGTCCAGGTCCTTGGCAGAACCCAGGGGACAGCAATGTTCCTGCTTGCCGGGAGGATGCAGCTGAAAGCAGAGGCAGGGAGTGGGGTGGGGGTGGGGGGAGCTGGAGGTGGGCCCTGGAGATGGGGGTCCAAGGGGTGGGTGTCAGTGGGGGAGGCTGAAAGGCGCCATTGTTGCAAGCCGGAAGAGGCCCCTCTAGGGTGGCTAATTACAGGCTCTTCCAGACAAAGCCAAGGGCCTCGGAGAGGCCATTCTTCCAGGGAAGAAAAAAGGTTCCAGGGCCCCATGCAGGTCTTTCACACTGGGGCTTGGAAGGCAGCCTTCCACAGCCGCTCCTTCCCCAGCTCACCCCCCCACCTCAGGTCCACACCCCCACACCCTCTTAACTCCTTCTGGGGGTGCCAGGCCCTGCCATCCAAGGACAGTCTTGCCTGGAGTTTGAACCTTTTGAAAACTGTAGGAGGCTGAGTCAGGAAGAGGGCTGAGTCAGAGAGGCAGCTAGGAGTAGGGAGAATCTTGGGGCAGGAGTAAGGATCTGGTGCCGCTGTGCATTCCTGGGCTTGGTTTCTCCATCTGTAAAACGGGCTCGCCATCCAGCCCTGACTTGCTAAAGTTCACTGAGGTCTCCAGGCTTTCTACAGAGCTGAAGCCAGGCCCAGAGACCCCTGAGCATCTTGGGCCCTACCTCCTACCCAGCACTCACCCCATCCCGCTGCACCCCCCTCGGGTACCAGCTGGCCCCCCGAGGCACCAGGATGTATCGCTGAGTCCAAGTTTGACTCGAAAGCCCAAAATGGTCTTTGCCTCTCACAGATGGAATCCAGATGAAGCAGCCAAAAGAAATATTTCCTTTTTTTTTTTTTTCAGCTTTATGTGTTTTCATGGCTATTTATTTATTTATTTTACATTCAGGGGCTACAGGCGCAGGTTGGTGACATGGCTGGATTGTGGGGTGGTGAGGTTTGAGCTTCTGCTGAAACCATCTCCCAAATAGGGAGCGTGGTACCCAGCAGCTATTTTTTTTAATCCTCCCCTTCCTCTCGCTCCTCTGTAAGAGACCCCGGTGTCTGTTGTTCTCATCTTTATGTCCGTGTGTGCCCAGTGCTTGGCTTCCACTTAGAAGTGAGAACATGCGGTGTTCCGTTTTCTTTTCTGCGTTAATTCACTTAGAATGCATGCATGTTGAAGTAAAACGCATGAGTTTGTTCCAAAAGAGCTATTTCTTATTCCTCTCTGCACAAGCAGAAGCTGGGTTGGGTTTGCTCATCAATTCATTTATTCTTTCCTACCTTCATTTATCCACTCATTCATTGATCCATCCATTTATTCCACCATGCTTCAACCATCCCTTGCCCAGCTCTGTCCTGCGCACAGAAACATGATCCCCTAAGGAACATTCAGTCCATTGTGGGCAACTCAAACCCTGTTTGAGACAGGGTTGAAGGGGGAGTCACCAACCCAGGTTGCAGGGGAGAAGGCTTTGAGCCCATGCTCCCTGTGGGCAGGGTCGCATCCTGGGAGTTGGGCAGTTGGGGCACAGGAAACCACACCAGCAGGGACAGAGAGGCAAGGAAGCGGGCCTGGCCGGGGGCAAAAGTGAGCCTTCCTGGGACATCCGGCTAAGACAAAGACCTCCAGTTCTGTGAGGTACTGAGACCAGACCGCTTCATGGAGACAGAAAGGAGGATGCGGCTGCCAGCGGCCGGGGGAGGCGGGAAGGGGGCGTTGTTGTTTAACGGGCATAGAGTTTCAGTTCACAAGATGAAGTATTCTGGAGGTTGGTTATGCAATCATGTAAATGTACTTAACACTACTGAACTACACATTTAAAAGTGGCTAGAGTGGTACATTTAATGTTATATATATTTTACCACAATTTTTTAAAAGTAACCAGACACACACCCCAAAAAAGTGA
This sequence comes from Carlito syrichta, assembly GCF_000164805.1. Classification (NCBI taxonomy): domain Eukaryota; kingdom Metazoa; phylum Chordata; class Mammalia; order Primates; family Tarsiidae; genus Carlito; species Carlito syrichta. The sequence goes on along the minus strand of NW_007258192.1, from coordinate 322,274 downwards.
ACCTTCCCCAAGACAGAGTGGGGGAGGAGAGGCCAGAACTGGGAGGGTGTGGGGCGTCAGATGGAGGAGATCCTAAAACCATGTGGAGGCCAACAGAGCCACCTTAGATCCTTGAGAAAGCAGGAGGTGGGGAAAGAAGGGAGGACAGAAGTGTTGAAGGGATTTGGGAGAAACAGACCTGGAAGATGGGCTTCTGGGCAGCCCTGCCCACGAGGGGTGGCCCTGGGGCAGAGGAACTGACTCTTATCTCATAACTTCTGGGTGTTGTATCTAATGTGTAGAGAAAGAGAGCTGTGCTTACCAGATCAATCATCTCCAAGACATCAGAACCGGCAGAGGCAAGCATCCAGATCCATGCTGACTGGCTGTGACCAGCTGTGAGGCAAAGCTCTCCAGGGGGCCTCTGACACCCAGCCATCCCCAAATGGCCATACCAGGACCTTTCCCAGGATGAATTCCAGAGTTCCCAGGCTGCCAGAGCTGAGGGTTGACGCAGCCACTCCCCTCCCACCCTCCTGCAGAGGGAGGCGCTGACGTCCAGGGAGAAGGCATCCGCCTAACTTCACCTACCAGTCGAGTGACTAGAACGCTTTGCCTCAGGTTCTTCTTGGGAGATCTAAAGAAACAAAGCTGTCATCATTACAGAGGAATCCGTCATGTACATTGGGACCCCTGGTTGGGATGCCAACACCGTCTTTTAACTGGTATATTTTACCTTATGAAAAGGCTGCACGCTGGTCAGTGTCACTTCAGCTGGGATCTTTGATTGAAATCTGTGCTGTGGCCATAAATGTTCTCCTAGACTCAAAACTGCACCTCTAGAGTCTTAGGGTACAGACTCCCTAACTCTCTAATATGATGCATTTATGTAGGGCAGGACATGTTGAGGGGGGAAAGTGTAGCCAAAAGCCCCATGTTCATATCTCAACTCTTACTGACTAGCCATGGGGTCCAGGTGAGCTTGGGTGAATGTCCGAACTTTTTCTCACCTCAGAGTCTTCATCCATAAGAGGGAAGTAACTATGTCTACCTCACAGAGCCACACGGAGGGCCTGGTATCGAGTAGCTGCTCAATAGAGAGTATTATTAATAATGATGATGATGTCAGATGATGATGAGGCTGACGGTAGTAGTGATGGTAGTAATGGTAGTGGTGGTGAGATTGGAGGTGATGATTATGGTGATGGTGATGGTAATGGCAGTGGTGATGATGATGATGGTGGTGGTGGTGGTGGTGATGGTGAAGGCGGTAGTGATGTGGTGACGGTGATGGTAATGGTTGTGGTGTTGGTGATGGTGATGGTGGTAATGGTGGTAATGGTGGAGGTTATGATGATGGTGATGACAGTGATGGTGGTGTTGGTGGTGGTGGTAGAGGTGGTGGTGGTCATGATGGTGATGGTGGTAATAGTGAAGGTGGTGGTGGTGGGGTGGTGGTGGTGGTGTGGTGATGATGGTGGTTATGGTAATGGTGGTGGTGGTGGTA
>NW_007258192.1:311535-320768 GCF_000164805.1 Carlito syrichta | reverse complement strand
GATGATAATGGTGGTTGGTGGTTGTGATTGTGATGGTGGTGGTGATGATGGTGGTAGTGGTAGTGGTGGTGGTGGTTGTGATGGTGATAGTGGTAGTGATGTTGATGGTAGTGGAAATGGTTCTTACAAGGGGTGTCCAGAAACTCTCATCTCCCACTGGATAACAAGACCCAGGATCAGGGAGAACGGATTCCAGCTTGATAACTCTGGGCTTCCTGCAAAGTGAGGCTGTGCCCCACATAGTGAAGAAGGTAACTAAGGGCACGTCTCCTTTCCCCTGAGACCCCGACACCCAAGTCAAGAGCCCTTGGGAATGACTAGGCATAAGGAGATTGATATCCCAGAAACAGGAAGCTCTGAGTGTCACACACCCACGTGCCCCCACGCCAGAATCTCGTCCCTGACCCTGCTCTAATTTTTCCATAGACTTTGCCATCTTCTAGCAAATGTTACAGTTTACTTATTTTCTATATTTAGCTCTTATTTTCATCTGTCTCCACCTGCCTCTCCACTAGAAGATAAGCTTCAGAGGGCAGGGGTTTTGTTTTGTTCACTGCTATATTCCAAATACCTAAGAACAGTGCCTGGAATACAGTAGGTTCTCAATAAATATTTGTTGATGAGCAGCAAATGGTAAGAGGGAGGGACCCATGGCTGCTTTTGTTCCCTGGGCCCGCTCAGCTTCCTGGCTTGTTACCTGGTTTCTCCTCAAACAAACAGAGAGAGGCGGTGTGCCCAGCCTACAGGCGGTCAGAGAGGGTCAGACTGGGCCTGTGGTTGGGAAAGGGCAGAGCGCAGCCCACAGGTTGGTTCCTGACAGTGGCCATGGCCTTCAGGGGGCCTGAGCCCTGGGTCCCTGCATCCCTGCTGAGCCAGAGGCTGAAAGCTGAGGAGAAGACACTGGACCTGGAGTTTGAGATCTTGAGCGTGGGCTTCAACGAGGGGGGCAGATATGTCCTGCAACTGTCTGCTGAGAATCCCCTGCAGGTGGGCTCTGGGGCTGGGGTGCAGTTGCGAGTGAATGATGGGGATCCCTTCCCTGCCTGCTCTGCCGCCACGGATGTCATTGAGCAGCAGGATCCCGGCCAGAGCCTCACCCTCAGCAGGAACAAGTTCATCTTCACTTTGCCCAAAGGTATGAAGTAGGACTGGGGGGCGGGGGGAAAGTTACCTGGAACTCCTGCCTTAGCCCCTGCCAGGGATCCCGGGGATCCTCAGGGGAATCGAGATGGGCAGGGTCAGTGCTCCAGGTTGTAACCCAAAGCTCTGCCTGTGTGACCCTGGGCACATGCTGGCTTTTTGTGAAACCCTGTCTCCTTCAGTGTGACACAAGGCCACTGATGTTGTCACACAAGGCTGGGTAAGAAAGACACAGGGGGACAGGTGAGAAATGGCTCTGTGAATTTAAGACTGCTGAGCACACAGCAGGTTTGAGGCCAGTCCTGGGGAGTGGACATTACACTGAATAACCATAGACCCAGCCCCAAGTGTCCAACTCTGGGCACCACTTGATTGTAGACATGGGGGGTGTGGGCATAAATGAGAAGACCTGGGCCCTGCCTTCAGGAAGCTTCAAGAACAGGTGGAGAGGCAGGACTCCCAAACAGAGAACAGTTAAGTGAGCTGGAATGAGAAGAAGACCCATGTCTAGACTGTGAGGCTACCCGGGCAGGCTGCCTGGAGGAGGAAAAATGTGAGAGAATGGGGAAACCAAGTTTCAGGCTTCGAGTAGCCAGAAATCTGGGGCAGACTGAACCCTTCCCCATTCCAGGGTGGTGGGACCCAGGACCATGTCACAGGCTAACAACCCTCTCTTCCTTAACTCCTCCCCCACTGTGGGCTTGGCTTGGGCGCCTTGGGTGGGGACCTGAGAGGGCCACTCACCAGGGAAGTCTTAGCCATGCAGCTTCCACTCAGAGACAGGACAGCCCAGGCTTCCGCAGGGCCCTGGTGTCCTCCTACCCCTGGCAGAGGCGGAGAGATCCCAGAGGCTGTCTCTGAGCCCCACGTTCCCTCATCCAGGCTTCTGCAAGAACAATGGGCAGCACGATGCCCAGCTGAGGGTGGAGGCCCTGAGGCTAGATGGACCCTCAGGCCAGGTGACCCAGCGGGTGGGCGAAGCCATCTTCCCCATCTACCCGCGGCCGGACCAACCCCGCATGAACCTTGAGGCAAAGGAGCATGAGGACCTCTACCGCTACCACGGCAACCTGGCTCTGCTCCGGACCAGTGCAGACCCCACAGCCCGCCACTGCGGGGGCCTGGCCTACAGCGTGGCCTTCCATGTGCACCGGGCCCCTCGGCCTCCCGCCGCAAACAGCCCTCCTGGGGCCGGACAACCGGCGCTGACGTCACCACGCCCAGGGCCCCCGCTCCCCGGGCTGCAGGTGGGTGCTTTCCAGGTCCCGGCTCAGGTCTGATGAGCCTGGTTGCCTCCCCAGTCCCCACTGAGCAGAGTTCCCTAGGGCTGCCCTATTCCATCTGGAGAACACACCGTCTGACAATGGACACAGAGAGTGCCAGTTTGAAGGGGCAAACCCCACACAGAGCAAGGAGCCAGTTGGCTGGAATTTCTTTTGCCTGTGAGTATCCCCTGAGACCCTTCAGTCCCCAACCCCCTTTTCACACATTATCATCAAATTTTCGGGAGGCCCTGTGTAACGAGAATGCAGAAGGCTCTGCCGTGTGCCCACCCTCAAGCTCATCTAGCTCCCACCATGGCCTGGAGGGGCTCAATCCTGAATCAGGAGCCAGTAGCCTCAGGCCCAGGGGGGTCTAGTCCTTATCTTAGCTGTAGGAAGATTCCCCAACATGGCCATGTTCTACGACCAGGCAGCGTATCTAGGAGGTCTCACAGCCGGCGCAGGCAGAAGCTGGTAGAGCAGGTAGTAGTCCATTTGACAGGTGGAGAAACTGAGGCCCAAGGGATGCTTGATTCCATTTCATGTCAACAACATTTCCTGGGGACCTGAGTGCATAATAGTGCGTAGAATCCAAAGCTAGATCAGTCCTCAGGCTCAGGGTGTCCATGGGCTTGAAGATGCTGGATACAATGCCATGGTCCTGTAAGGCATCGTCGTCAGGGAGCTCTGGCGAGGGTGTGTGCACATCAGATTTTGGTGCCTAGGAATGGCTTCTTGGAGGCTGTGTCATTTGGGGCGAATCTTTCACGTTTTCTTTCACTCACTTCCTTTCCCATGTATTCATCCATCCAACACTTGTTAGGTGCCTACTCTGTCAAAGGCCACACTAGGTGGATAAGATTTAGGGACAGCCATCCCAAGCTCTGGGGAGGGTTTTCCAAGAGGAGGGACCATGACGGGCTGCCTGAGGGGAAGGGAAGTGTTACTGGCAGGAGGACAGACTGAGGTGGGAGGCAGAAGCTACAATCTGTGGCCCACTGGCCTCTCTTCCCACAGTGTGCCAGGCTGAAGAGACCCTGTGGTGGACAGAATGGGGGGGCATGGGGGGGAGCTGGGATACAGTGGTGAGAGAATGGGCGTGAATGTTCAGGAGGTGATGGGGAACCACTGGCCACCGGAAGGCTTGTGCGGGGAAGGATGGGAGCTGGGGTTTAGGCCGAGTGCTCTGGCAACATGTGCCAGAGACCTAGAAGTACAACCAGGGACCCAGGGACCAGTTTCTCTTGCCCAGTCACTCTGGCCTAGGTTCACTGTGGCCTCCCTCCCTCCCTCCATCAGTCAACACATACGTTGTGGTTTTGTTGTTTGTTTGTTTGAGTCAGAGTCTTACTCTGTTGCCTAGGCTGGAATGCAGTGGCATAAACATGGCTTACAACAGCCTCAACCTCTTGGGCTCAGGAGATCCTTCAGCCTCAGCCTCCCAAGTAACTGGGACTACAGGTGCATGCCACCACTCCCGGCTATTTTTCTTTTTCTTTTTTTGTAGAGATGAGATCTCACTATGTTGTCAGGCTGGTCTCAGATTCCCGGGCTCAAACAATCCTCTTGCCTCAGCCTCCAAAGTGCTGGGATTACAGGCATGAACCGACCTGGCAATGCATACATTTGACCGCTTTCTGCATGCCCAGCTCAGTGCTGGGAGCTGAGCTTGCAAAATAAGATAGATATCACAGGAGTCCCAGGTGACCTTCTGGTCCCTCTGACTGCAAGCTCTCTGACTTCAGAGCCTGGACCCTGGCCCATGTGCCCCATGGTTTACCACAGGACTAGGCAGGTTTGAGGCTCAGAGCTGGGGAGGAGCTGTTCTCTGCCCCCAGGCACCAGCATGCCCTTGCCACCCTGGGCCATCCGCCACATGGAGGGACGGTGCCCTTGAGGCTGCAGTTCTGAATGTGTGAGGCAGGGGAGGGGGGGTTGCTGCGGGGAAGGGGGCTGGCGAGATGGCCCGGTCGTCCTCTGCAGCTCTAATTTCTGTCATTTAAAGCCATCATCTCCCCACCACGCTCCCTCTTAAAGTGTCAGATGTCTGCTTCCACCACGACAAGAAAATGGCTTTCAAGGGAGAGGAAAGTCTTTTCCCTCCAGGGGGGTGAGAAGCATGCGGGATCAGACAATGGAGACATGTCCTTCAGAGAATGGGAAACTGTTTCAGCTCAGGGAGCCGAGGCAGAGCTCAGTCCAAGGAAGGCAGGCATCTTTCTGGAGCTGCCACGTGGAGGCTCAAAGACACAGCTGGAATGATAGTGGCAAGGCTGGGCTCTCAGCAAGCAATGTCCAGTTCAAGGCCGGAAATGGATTTCTGGGCTCCAGATGCAAAATGTCTAAGCTCAAGGCCACTTCCTCCAGGAAGCCTTCCCAACGTTGATTGCATCTCTTCCAAGTTATTCCCAGTCTTGTCTGCATCAGGTATTTCAACAATGGAATCTATCCCATTCAGAATGTTATTGCGGGCTTGCTGGCTGTTCTCCAGTTTGTATAGTGCGTGTGTTATTTTTTTTAAAAACCAGAACTGATATTGGTCATGGGATGGGGGGCAGAGGAGAAGGGGGTGGAGGGCTTGGAGACAAGGGATGCCTCCGGAATCCAGAAGAATGAGGAGAGAGCAGGAGGCAGCGCTCTGTATGAACTTCCAGGACTGACTGATTCTGAATCACTTTGCTTCTCAGCCATGGCCCGTGGGTTACACAGTCCTAAATGGCCACACCAATGTTAGTCACAGCATCTGCTGAGTCCTGGAGACTTGGGGGCTGGACAGTTCATTCCCCCAAGCTAATCATAGTATGAACAGTGAACACCTTCCCTTTTCTTTTCTTTTCTCTTTTTTTTTGAGTTGGAGTCTCACTCTGTCACCCAGACTGGAATGCAGTGGCCGCTCCTGGCCACCGCAGCCTCGACCTGCTGGGCTCCGGCGATCCTTCTGCCTCAGCCTTCCAAGTGTGTGGAACTACAGGTGTGCGCTACCACGCCGGCTCATTTTTGATTTATTGTAGAAATGAGGTCTCGCCAAGTTGCCCAGGCGGGTCTCGAACTCGCGGGCTCAGGCAATCCACTCACCTCAGCATCCCAAAGGGGCAGGATTACAGGCTGAGCCACCGAGATGGCTCACCTTCCCTTTTCTAATCCTCCAGTTTCCTCCTCTGAGTGTGGAAGGGAAGGAGGCTTGAGAGAATGGAAGGGACTGCCCTCTATGAATACTTCGAGCTCGCACAGTCACAGACTCCAGGATAGACGCCATGATTGGAGGCACTGGGAACATGCGGACAGGGCTGCAGAGGGCACTGACCCACAGGGGAGGGTCCCCAGCCCAGGATCTACCAGCCACAGGTAGCCCCTCCCAGAAGCACAGGTAGAGTTCCATCAGAGGCATCTCACCCCAAGTTGCCTCCTGTCGCCTCTTGGCGGGTTTGAGACCATATGGCCACACCACCCTTACTCCCAGAGCTCCTCCTTCTCCAGGGAGAGGGAGAATGTGTCAGACCAGAATGAGGGTGGCCTGTCTGGTGCTGGGCAGAGTGGGTCCCTGAGGGTGAGGACAGGAAGGTGCGGCCCAAAACCTGGCAGAGAAGCTATGGGAGCCAACTTGCTGGACTGTTTTAGGGGAAGGTGGTGCCTCTTGGAGGGACCGGGAGGGCAGGGGAGGCCACAATGGCTTTGGGCGTGGAGACCCTACTGGTGCCTCCCTCCCTTCTCCGAGAGATCCCTGAAGGTTGAAGGACCACCTCCCACAGGCAGATCTGTTTGAGAGGGAAACTTTGCACTGGAAATTCCCAGGGATGCAATTTCTGGAAATGCTCATTTAAAGACGTCTTGTGTGTTACCCTGGAGCTGGGGGCTCCCTCACCAGAGGTCCAGAGCTCACTGCTCCCACACAGCCAAGCGCTGAGTTATGGGGTGGGGGACGCCCCCCACCCTAGCATTTACCTCTATGAAACAATAGGCAGTTTTGTTTCATAGAAATGATTTCGATTCCCAGGAGCTTTTTAAATGACGCTTTCAAGGTTTTTTTTTTATTCTTTCCATTTAAAACACCTTTTTTTTTTTTTGCCCTGGAGGAGAAAGAAAGAGAAGGAAAAGCTAATAAAGCAATCACCAACTGCTGAGCACCTGGCTCTAAGCCTGTGGTTTCTGATGGCAGACTTGGCACCACAGGCTGGGGGCTTTCTGGAAGGGGAAGAGGAGGGGAGAGAGAGTGGCCACCTAGCCATGGATAGCGGCCTGCCCAGCATCCCCGCTGCCCTCTGTCCCTAAACCTGTATCGGCCCCGCCCAGGCTCCCCCAGCCCCAGGTCTATCCCCCTGCCTCCAGGCTCAATCGCTAGATCCGGCTCTGCTCCTCCTTGACCTGCTTTTAAATTCATTACGCCTTTTACTGCTCTCCTATTTCTATTGCCCTGGAGACCAGAATGCTCCAAGCGGGAGAGGCACACAACGTGGATTTCATTAACTTTACTCTTTACTGCCCGTTTAATCTCAAAGGGGCATTGCGAGGCGGGGGTGGCCTGTCTGGGGGAGCGGGTCCCTTTCTCTTCATGCCCTTTCGCTCTGTGCCAGGCCTTGAGGGGGCCGGCTTCCCTTGTCTGGTGAAGGCTTGCCTTCTGCCACTGCCTGCACTCTCCTGGGCGAAGGGAATGCCACGGGCCCATTTCACAGGTGAGGAGGCAGAGGCTCCAGAAGGGGGTGCTTAGGCTGCTACTCTCAAAGTGGTGGGAGCTGGGGAAGGTGAGGGCAGGCTGAAGCAGGACTGCCAGCACCTCCCAGGCTGGTATTCCTGTCCCTGGGCACCAGGACACCCGGGCCGCCCCTCCTCCTTCTCCTTTCTTTCTAATGCAGAGAACTGGACGCCAGTCAGTTCCTCCTTGCAAATGAGGCAGTTTTATGGGCTTTAGAAAAACACTCCAATTGTTCCCTCAATTACCCTGGAGCAGATTGAATATATTAATCTCTCTCTTAACTCGAGTTAGAGACTTGGAGGCTGCCCCTCCCCCAGTCCCCAGCCTCCAGCCCCCTCCACAGGCACGTGCCAGGGTTGGACTCCAGCCCCCACCTGGGCAGGTCAGCCCCATCCGGGCAGCAGGCTATGCCCGGGCTGTGCACACCGCCAACACACATGCACACACACACGTACACGCACACACATGCACACACACGCACAGCAGAAAGCTGCTTTACATTTCTCTATCAATTTTCATTGATTTTCTCCCTTGCCACTATCTGGAAGAGCCTTTTCCTTGAGTAAACGCAATCATGGGGGCTCCCCCCTCCAGTAGGGGGTGGGAGGGGGAGGAGGGGGACAGGCTGCTCCCCCTTCTGTTCCTGTGACAACAGCCTCTAGCTTAAACACACTCTGCCCCAGGCAGCTGAGCCCGGCTAAAAGCTACCTGAGGTTTCCCTTTGTAGCTCGATTTTCTTTTATTTCAGGGGAACAAAGGCACTGTCAAGGCGTTCTGGCAGAGGAACGCTGTCACCCACGCAGGGAGGGGTGGGACCCGTCACCATGGTGGAGAGAGGCGGGGCGGGCGCTGGCCCTGGGGTGGGTGGGATGTCGGGCACTTCCGGCCCCTCCCCCACCTCTGCACACCCACCCTGTGAGGGAGAGAGGCCAGGGGCTAAACACACCACAATTACCCCCTCAGGCTGCTCGCTGGCTCCTCCTCCCGGGCGCACTGAAACACTCTCTGCCTACCAGGTCCTCTGAAGGAGACCCCAGAGGTACTGGGCCTCGCAGAGGAGACCCAGAGATGCATAATTTGGGGGGATCTCATATTTATGTCCTTGCCCAAGTCTGTCCCTCCACCCCACCCTGCCTGAGATTATCTATCTATGCCTTTGAGGTCCTATCAGGGTTGATGCCTGGAATTTATTGGGGTGGGGTATAGGAGAGACGGGATGCAGCCAGCTTAGGGTGACAGGCAGGTGCACTGGTGTCAAGAGGACCTGGAGGCAAATTAGGCTCTGGCATTTATTTAGTAGCTGTTCAGTCTCATGCGGGTGACATAATTTCCCTCAGCCTCCACTTCCACATCTGTAAAATGGGAGAGAGCAATTCTGTGTCCTTAATTGCTGGGAAGATTACCTGAGGGAGCGCTCAGTTAGTCCTGCCCTGCGGGGACAAGCTTCATGGGTTCCTGCTGTTCTCAGATGCAGCTGAGACGGCTGTGTTGGGCGGGGCGGGTGGGTCTGGCCTCAGTTTCCACACCCAGAAAATAGGACTGCTCCTTCTTCCCCAGCCAGACTCCCAAGGGAGAGTGTTAGGAACCTGTGAGTCTCTCTGTGTCTGGCCCAGATCCCAGGTTGCAGGGGGAGAAGGCCGGCCCAGCCTGGGTGTGAGTCTGGGAAGAAGCTTCATTAGCAGATTGTTGTAACCGAACACACCAGATGGCCCTGCCGCCCTCCCTCCCTCTGCCTCTCCCCACCCCAGCCAGGGGCTGACGCTGACTCACACCTCCCAGAGGTGTGTGTGTGTGTGTGTGTGTGTGTGTGTGTGTGTGTGTGTGTGTGTTATTGGTTTGTTTGTATATTGCATAAGATTTTGTACATATGCATTATATCATCTGTGAATAAAGTCAGTTTTATATCTTCTATATATCTTCATAGTTTTATTTCTTTTCTTGCTTTATTAAACTGGCAAAGGCAAAGACATCCAGGACAATGATGAATATAAGTCACAAAGCAGACATCACTTCCTTGTGCATAGACACAGAGGTAAAGCATTCAATCATTCACCATTAACTATGATATTAGGCGTAAAATTTTCATACCTCCTTCTTATCACCTTGAGGAAGTTTCCATCTGATTGTATGTTGCTGAAAGT
>NW_007258192.1:307835-311515 GCF_000164805.1 Carlito syrichta | reverse complement strand
AGCCTAGACCCAGCCCCAGTGAGCAGCTGATGGACTCCAGGGGAGGGAGATCTCTAGAAATTTCCTTCCTGGTGAAAGAAGCAGGGCCAGGTGTCAGAGGACCCCGTCAGAGTGACCCTTTCTGGGCCTTATACCCCTGGAAGGAGAATGCAACCCCAACTCCCGCCCAGCCACCCTCATGGATGCCCAGATACTTGCTCACACGCGAGTATACACAGACCCACCTCATCCTCCCCACGAAGAGACCCCCTCATCACACATGCTGACACACCCAGAAGCATGCCTAGAAGCACTCAACACCCCACACACTGACTTGCACCCTCTGAGGACACTCCTGGCTTCATCTCTGCACAAATATCCACCACGGGACGCCCCACCGAATGAGAGAGAGACTGGGGGCGTGGCATGTGTGATGTATGAGATGAGATTAAAACCCTGCATGAAACCTACCAATGCCCCTCCAACAGTGGAGGGGGAGGGCAGCAAGCAAGGGAGGCTGACAACACCAGTGGGTCCACGGGGTGGGCCTGCCAGGCTCCTGGGCTGGTTCTGCAAAGTCCTGGGGTCAGAGCAGTGGAGGTCAGCAGAGAGAAGCCCTTACCCAGGACAAGTAGAAGATGCGAGTGGGATATCCTTCCACCATCTGGACCTGACACCTGCCCTGGACTCCAATGGGTCAACCTCCCTCAGCTTAAGATGGCCATTGCTCATTCATTCATTCACCCATTCACTTTCTCGAGCAATAAACTAATTTGCTGCATGCTCAGCCCCCAGGGAGCTGCCAGGCTGGGCAGGGGGAGGAGATGAGAGTTGGGGAAAGACTCTCCAGGCTGATGGTGGAGGAAGTGGGGGGACCCGAGCTGGTGGTCATCAAGGTCTCAGCACTGGAGGAAGACAGTTCTGGCCAGAAGTCCGAAGGCTTTGGCTTAGAACCTCATTCCCAGTTGCCTACGAGCAGTGATGACTTAGGTCAAGTCATTTACCTCCCTGGGTCTTAATTTCCTCATCTGTAAAATGGGCAGAGCAGGCCCTGCTGGCGAGGAAACCATGAGACCAAGGAGGAGGATGGGGAATTGCACTGAGCTCAAAACTCACCTCGCAAATGTCAAGGTGACAGTTGGGGTCTGACTCAAACGCAGGGCGGGATTCTGGCAGAGACTGGGGGGACAGTTTTCAAGGGGGGATGGTGTGAGCAAGTCGAGGCAGGAATGTGAAGGTGTTGGGGGGAAACAGGAACTGGAGGGAGTCATGTTGTGGGACTAGGGAGCTTTCAGGGGCAAGAGGGGGCTGGAGGGGGCGCCATCCTCTTCAGCGAGCCTGCTCTGGGCCAGGCCAGGCCAGTAAAGGCAGACTCTACCACACTGGCACCCGCAAAGCCTTTTGGAGCATCATATTGGTCTTGGAAGGTGGGCGGAGTGGCCAAGACAGAGTCTATTTTCCAGAGCAAGAAACTGAGACCCTAGAGGAGATGACTGGCCCAAGGTGGTCAGCAAGAAGTCCAGGCTGGGATCCAGGTCTCCCCTGGAACCTGTGGGCGCTCTGATCCAGAGGGAGGGGGATAGCAAAGCATCCTCACCCAGGGAGAGTCTCCCGCTGAAAGTTGTCCTCAGCCCACTTGAATACAGTGCTGTCAAGGGCCAGGATCTCAGGGGAGCAGGTTTCTTCCTGGTGGCCCCATGTTACACCAAGTCCAGCCAAGACAGGTGACTTGATATGAAGCTGACTCCCACACCAAGTGTTCGTGGTGCTGGGTGGTTTGGGAGCAAGGTTGGGGGTGGGTCTGGGGCTATCATGGCCCAGAGTCCAAGGGCAAATCCCGTGACCCACTGCAGTTGTCTGGTGATGCTTGGAAAAGTGTTGCGCAAATAGCCCCAGTGCAGAGTTAAGCCCTTGCCCACCCTATCTTAGGAGTGACTAGGAGTCATGACCACGAAAACACAAAGCTTTGGGCTCAGCTTTGGACAAGCTTTGGACTCAGGCTTAAAGTCTAACCCTGCTCTGCCTCACAGTAAGTATTCCTGAGCAAGTCATTTTACTTTTCTGGCCCTCTGTTTTCTCGTCTGTAAAAGGGGGATAATTATGCCCGCCTTGCAGTATGGTTGTGAGAATTAAACAATATGCTAGCCTCACTACAGTCCAAGAGGACATCTTGGAGGAGAGGTCACACTTCCCTACCTTACTGCCTCTGCAGGGGAGTGACGCCAACCCTTCCACACAGCGAGTGTTTGTTGAGCCCTGACTCTATACCAGGCTTGGTCTCTCAGAGCTTTTGGGGTAGACGAAGGCACTACAGAGAAGCCACTGCAGTCATCGGTCACCGAGTATAGGAGGGGAAGCAGCTGAGCCCACCTCCAGGAGGCTGAAAGAGGAAAGGAAGGGTGGGAAGTTTTTGGGTCAAGACAGGAAGACAGTGAGGAGAGTAGGGAAAGTTCTGTTTCTGATCCTGCTCTGCCCCCTCCAGCTATGGGACTCCCCCTCCCTTATGCCTTCTTTCTTCATCTGTGAGATGGGGGGGATACCAACACTCCCCTGGCAGGACTGTTGGATTAAGTCTGAGCTAACTTAGAGAATAACAGCAAACGCCCACAGAACGTGAGCTGTGGTCATGCCGCAGGGTGCCAGGTGGACAAGGACTCCAGGGCTGCTTCTGGGCAGAACAGCTCGGGTGGACGCCCAGAGGCCCCAGAGAGCGAAGCTGTTTGGGGAACTTGGAGGTTTTCCGGGGAGGCAGTGAGTGTGGGTTCAGGGGAGGTAGTGGGAACCCCGTCCCCCCCACCTCACCCCAGCAGGAAGCTCACCCTCCAGCAGGAAGCTCAGCAGGAAGCCCAGCAGGAAGCTCGCCCTCCAGGCACTGAGAGGCCTTGGCGGAGTGGAGGCCCTCAGGTGGACATGGGGGGGAGGGTGCAGACATCATTTTAATCTTCCTTGTAAAGCAGAATTGCTTTTTGTCGGCGGGAGTTCCCGGCGACGCCTCCCTGCGAGATTGCTTTTCCAGACTCGTCCTTCCAGGAGACAGGCAGGGGCCAGGCAGCACCACGGTGCATTAACACGCTGCAAATGTGATTTCATGGCCTCAAATGGGATTAGGGCCGGAGGCTCTGCTCTCCGGGAGAGATGGCAGGCTGTGTGGGCAGAGGGTGGCTGGCGCTGGGCAGGGAATCTGGGAGGGAGGGTGTTGGCCCCCTGGCCTTGGCCGCAAAGTCATTTTCTGTAACAGGAGCCCCTCAGGCCTGCTGGCCCATCTGGGATGCAGACCCAGCCCTAAGGGCCTGTCCCATGGGGGGGGTGCTCAGGGCCCCCTTCCCCAGACTCCCCACGAGCACCTCCATAGGGAGAGTGCTGTGATTAACAACACAGGCTCTGCAGCCAGATGACCTTGCCTCAATTTTCTAGTCGGGATCTCACTCTGTCACCTAGGCTGGATTGCGGTTTTTAACCATGGCTCACTGAAGCCTTGGCCTCCTGGGCTCAAGAACATGCCACTACACCTGGCTAATTTTTTTTTTTTTTTTTTAGAGAGAAGGTCTTGCTATGTTGCCTAGGCTGGTCTCGAACTCCTGGGCTCAAGCCATCCTCCCACCTCAGCCTCCCAAGTGCTGGGGTTACTGGCATGAGCCACCACTCCAAGCCAAACTGGCATGAGCCACCACCCCAAGCCAATTTTCTTTTTTTTTTTTTTT
>NW_007258192.1:302479-307556 GCF_000164805.1 Carlito syrichta | reverse complement strand
CATGCCCGGCTAATTTTTTGATTTATTGTAGAGATGAGGTCTCGCCTGCCCAGGCAGGTCTCGAACCCAGGTGATCCACTCACCTCAGCCTCCCAAAGGCGCGGGATTACAGGCTGAGCCACCCAGCCCAGCTAAGCCAATTTTCTTATCTTTAAAATAAAGAGTATAGGCCAGGCGTGATGGCTCACACCTAGAATCCCAGTGCTTTGGGAGGCTGAGGCCAGAAGTTCGAGACCAGAAGTTTGCTGTATTAGGCAATACAGCAAGACCCCATCTCTACAAAATAAAATAAAACAGAAACTACGATATAACTTTCTTCATACACAGTTGTGAGGACTGGGTTAATACATGTAAAACACATAGAATAGTGCCTCAACATTCTAAGTGCTAATTGTTAGCGATTATCTTGAGGTTTGTACAAACCCTCTATTCATGCCTGAGGGCTTGGATTCTGGAGGAGAGACATTTTGGAGAGCAGGCATCACTGTCCCAGGCTGCAGTATCAGGGGAGGAAGGCATTCGCTACCCATGGCATCCCTCATTTGTCCACCAAGCACTCCTCTGGTGCCAACTCTGTACCCAGCAACATGTGGAGCCTTGGAGACACAGCAACCATGATGCACAGTCTCTGCCCACAGGGAAGACAGACCCTGTCCTAGAAAAGCCTGTAGTGGGTCACAGGCCAGGGCAGGGGAGGCCATGGGCTGTAGAACTGATGCCCTGGGGTGGGGGTGGGGCGATGGGGGAAGGTTGCAGGGAAGATTTGCTGGAGCTTGTGCCATGGTATCTGGAAGAAGCACCATGAATGATTCAGGGAGACCAGGGAGGGGCCGTCCAGGCACATGGAACAGTATATGTGAAGACCCAAAGGCTGGGGAGACCAGTGTCCATTCAGGGGCCCACAGGCATGTGGTGAGGCTGGAGCATGACGAGAGGCAGACATCGTTGGGATGGGATGGGATGGGTGAGCAACCATGAGACCCGCACAGTATCCTGAGAGCACCAGGCCCCTATGAAAGTGTTTATGGAGCAGAGGAGGGATTGGGTCAGGTGAGGAGTTTGGGAGAGAGGCAGAGTGAAAGGATGCAGATTTGGGGCCCTGGTAGAGGCACCTGCACCCTGCCCCAGCCTCCAGTCCTCGGATTGGGCCCCACCCAACCGTGGCAGGGCATTGCTTCTGCCCCTTTCCAGGGAAGGGAATGGCAGCGGATTCACACTTATTTCTTTACTCAGTCCCTTGTTAACGAGTTATTGATTTTTCAAAAGAAAAATGCCCAAAAGCCACGTTGCATCTTTAGCAAAGTGATTTATGACATGAGGGTGAGACTTGGGTTGCCCCAAAATGAGCTCTGGTTACCGGATGCTGAGGGAGTCTTTAACATGGCCTTCCAAGCCCACAAAAGTCTGTCAGCCAACCAGAACACCATGCTCTGACAATTGTCCCCAAGTATCCTGTTGCCAAAGCTGAGGCCCCAGGGGCTCTACACCGGCATCAATGGGTGTCAGCATGAGGGCAAGCTCATTCCGGGCCTTCTGCCCCGTGCCAGCCATCTGTCTTCTCATCACCATGACTCGGCAGCGAGTCTGCTTA
The DNA here is from genome assembly GCF_000164805.1 of Carlito syrichta. Lineage (NCBI taxonomy): Eukaryota > Metazoa > Chordata > Mammalia > Primates > Tarsiidae > Carlito > Carlito syrichta. Next base: position 305,965 of record NW_007258192.1, on the reverse strand, counting down.
CAGAGGAGGACCTGGTGGCTCCAGGGATTGAGAAGGGCCCCCCAAAACGCTTGTCTGGCAGAGCCAGAGTTGAAGCCTGGCCCGTCAGCCCCCAGGATGCCATGCTTTTTTACTGCTCAAATCATTTTCGCCTACTGGGTGTGCTAGACCAGGCTGTCCCAGGAGGCTGGGGCCCATAGGACAAGGTGCAGTTGGGCAGAGTCTGCTCTGTGACAGAACATGGATACACACAGATTTGGCCCACATTTACGGAGCTGATACAGGTCACTTCTGCACAGCGAGGAACCAGGGGAAGGTCAGAGACAGGACCCAGGCCCTCTGGGACCCTGCCCTGGCCCACTCAGCCACAAGACCTGAGGCCAAGGTGCTTAGCTGGACCTAGGAGCAGCCACCATTAGGATACGCATCCTTGCAGCCTACTTGTGCTGGATGGAAGCAGTGTCCTCCAGACCCCCTGCTTCTGCCCCTGCTTTTGGGGGCCTGCCTAGCCATACCCAGCTGAGTCCCCAGGACGTCCCCTTGCTCTGTGTCGATGTCAGCATCTGCAAGCTGCTCTGCCACAGAGCCGTTAGTCTGGCCTCCTTCAAAGGGCCAGGTGTTTTCATCTCTGGACTTGAACTTTTTCGTGTGACCCCAGTTTTGGGAGAGAAAGAAGGAGAGCTGTGACTCCTTTCCCCGGAATGAGAGGAAAAAGGTGATGGTTTGGTGGTTACCATCACAGACTTGGAGCCGGCGGGCCAGGAGTCAAACCCCAGCTCTGCTGCTTCAAAGCTGTGCGGCCATGGGCAGTTCCATTTCTTCAGAGCATCTGTCCTCATCTTCAGAATGGACTAACAGGCAGGGTGTACTGGCTCATACCTGTAATCCCAGCACACTGAGAGGCAGAGGCAGGAGGATCAACTGGACCCAGGTGTTTCAAGATCAGCCTGAGCAACATAATGAGACCTCGCCTCTACAAAAAATTTTTAAAAAATTAACCAGGCGTGGTAGCACATACCTGTAGTCCTAGCTACTCGGGAGGCTAAGGCAAGAGGATCACCTGAGCCCAGGAGGTCAACACCCTAGCCTGGGTGACAAGTGAAAACCTGACACACACACAAAAAAGAATTTCCGGGGGCATGAACATGAGGGTTAAATGAGATGTCAGGTAAACACTGTCAGCGCAGAAGCTGACACAGAGTGATGCTCATAACTGTTGGGGCGTGAGATTGCTGGTGGTGATGAAGATGGCGGTGACCCCAGGACAGCAGGTGAGAGATCAAGCCCAAGGGGGGTGTCCTGCAGAAGGTCCAGAACACAGGGTCCTGCCCTGAAAAAGAAGGCATTCGATTTCAGGAGTCTGAAGGGCATTTAATAAAGGTACTATTTGCATGTTGTGGGTAAGCGCGGCACCCGGGAACTGGTACTTGGAAGGACCCTTCCCCACACCTAGGCACGAAGGGACAAGAGGAGGGAACAGTGACCACAGCCTGGAGGGGCAGCCGTGTGGAGGGAGCTCCTGCCAGGCAGAGTGGCAGTCCCAGAGACACGTGTCCCTCTCCCAGAGCTTCACACTTGGCCTTCCCCTCCTCTTCTTGCCCCACCGTCATCCAGCCTTCCCATCACTCTCTATCCATGGTCTTCCCAGGCTCTTGAGTTGGATGAGGTGGGAAATGTTTAGGTGAGTGTGATTTTGCTGCAAATGGCAGATCATAGCTGTGTGATCTCAGTAACACATGAATCCTCTCTGAACTTCAGTTCTCTTCCCTATGCAGTGGGGGAATCAGGGTTGTGCTGAGTGAGCCCATGCGGAGTGAAAGCCCTTAACACTGAGAGTTCAGTGCCCCAGATGGGCTCAACCCTTCCTCTGCCAACCAGCCTTGGGCTTGGCAAGATCTCCCAGGCAAAAATGGGCCAAAGAAATGACAAATGTCTGTGGGCAGATATTTCAAATGTCTGCGTGTCTCCAGGGGACTTAAATCCCAGCCCTTCCCTCCCTGTTCTCCCTACCTCTCTATTCTTGCTTCTAGCCATTTCCATGGCCACACCCCCCAGGTGAACCCTCACCAGCCTGCCCCATCCCCATCCTGTCCTACCTAAGACTAGTTTATCCTCAGGGTCCCGTCAGGCATCTCGAGAGGTCCTCCCTGGCCCTTCTTCTCCCGCTCTGAGTGCGTCCAATTCTCTCGTCTGCTGCAATACCCGCCATGTCTATGCCTTTGCCACTGTGAGTTCGCTCCTGGTATTTAATAGGCACGAGGCAGGGGCCAGGCAATTCCTGCCCCTTCTTGGTATTTTTGGACAGTTGTCAACGGAGATATTTCCTTTAGATCGTCTCTGTGCTCCGAACACCACTTGGCCTCAGCCCCAGCGGTGTATACAGTAAGTGCTCACTTGTTGACTGGGGATGGAAGATGCTGACTACAGTGGTGAATCCACGGCATCCCTGGCCAGAACCTTCAGGGACTGCTCTGAGCTCACATCAACTGCAAGGCTTGGCCTAGGAAGTTTCTGCAGAGAGATTTGGGTGGGGGCTGGCCTTGCCTTTGCTCCAGTCATGGCTCCAGCTGGGCCCCTTCAGGCCACTCACATCCTAGCCGTTAAGGTGCTGGACCAGGTTTAAGCCGAAGTCACTACAGACAGAGCTGTGTGGGGAGAATTTGCCAAGCCCAAGTTGGTTGTCAGGGGAAGAAGTGAGCCCATCTGGGGCACTGAGCCCTCAGTGTTAAGGGCTTTCCCGCATGGTCTCACTCAGTACATCCCTGATTCCCCCACCGCATAAGAAAGAGAACTGAAGCTCAGAGAGGGTTAACGTGTTGTCTGAGATCACACAGCTATGAGCTGCCATTTGCGGCAACATCACACTCACCCAAACATTTCCCACCTCATCCGACTCAACTGCCCGGAAGACATGGACAGAGAGTGATGGGGGGAGAACTGGGGGAGGATAGGACTCAGGGGGAGGAAAGGCCAAGTGCGGACATTCTGGGAGAGAAGCATTTCCTGAGACCTGCTGCGTGGGTAGCTCCTCCTAAAGTGCTCCCTCCCCAGAACCCAGGCCCAGACACATGTGAGAGAACTGCACGTGTCCACCAGACTCTTCCCGTGGTCCAACAAGCCCAGCGCAGGGTCGGGGGAGGAACAAGAGCCCTCCTTCCCCAAGATCAGGCCCTCCCAGAGTGGTGGCCTCCCTGGGGGCCATGTTTAACCCCTGCCCCCACCTCAGCTCCAAGTGCTCTCTCCTGGGGATGGGTTAGGGTAGGCACAGGGCCAGTGTCCCAGGGCCCTTGGTCCCAGGAGATGGACAGTAGTGAAGGAGGCAGTGGGAGGGCCCTCCGCCCTGCTGAGCTTGCAGGGCCGGCTCCACTCTGGAGCCAGACGGCCTGGAACCAGTGCCCAATTGCATTATCTCCTTCCCAGGCAAGAAGACACTGGGTGGGGTGGGGTGGCCGAGAGCTCAGTTGCTGGGCAGGGCAGGGGGCGGGGGAGAGCCCGGGGCACTGGGCA
>NW_007258192.1:298221-302459 GCF_000164805.1 Carlito syrichta | reverse complement strand
TGAGGCTGCAGGGTGGGCACCACCTGGAGACAGGCAGGGTGGCCAGGATGCAGCATGCAAGGTGCCAAGGGTGGCACACTCACATGGCCCTGAGAGCAGGTGCCACTTCAGGTAAACTCCGAAGGGCCTGGCTTGCTCCGGGCCTGCTGCGGGAGGGGCAGCCATGGCTCCCCAGCCCCAGACCTGCTTCCCCAGCCTCCTGGATGAAACAGGCCTCAGAGGAAGGGGCAGAGGCACTTTAGGGAGACGGGACCCAGCCTCGGAGACCCTGTCCACACATGCACGGTGTGGAGTCAGCATTGGACCAGTCAGATCCTGATCAAGGGAGTCCCCGGTACCAGAGCCCCAGGGTCACCCCTTGGCAGGCCTGGAGGGGAGAAAACCAGGAGTGGAATTCCTGGTTTGCATCCCCAAATGTCTGAGTGCCCTTAGCTGGTTCTTTCTCTTCCAATCAAAGGCAAAGCTTCAGTTTTTCTGTCTCTATGTTGGGAGAACCACGTCCTCCCTGCCACTCTCTGAAGGGGGATGAAGGAGAGGCTGGAAGGCCTCCGAAAAGCAGCAGGCCTCTGCCCCCTGCTGCCAGAGTAGTCCTGCTCTTGGGCCCCAGGCCAGGGAAGATGAAGAGTCCCCAGCATGAGCCCTAAAGCAGCAGGTAAAGCAACGACAGGCCACAGACGGCTCCCAAACACCTTGAAACCCTGTCTGGCACCCCAAGCCCAGGATTCCTGATCATCCTTCAAGGCCCCGTTCAGCCCTTGCCTCTTCATGGAGCAGCCTTCACCCCAGGCCAAGGACTGGTCTCCCCTCGTTCCGCCATCTTGCCTCACAGAAAGCACATAGGCCTTTGCCTGGCGTGGTACATGCTCACTGGAAAGCTTTGTTATCTCTGTAATGCTTTCTCGCGGTGCTCAGAACCAAATTCATACCATCATCTTTGGTCCATACCCTGCCTAGTACCATCGTGGGCCCCTACCTGGCCCTCTTTGTTTAGTTATAATTTATTTTCAGTAAAATATAATGAACTTCCCTTAACTGATCACCCAACCTGAAAACCCGAAGATTCCTAATAGCATATCAACTTAGGTGTTCTTCCAACCTACCCTCCAAGAAGAAACCATCCTCTTGAAGTTCATGTTTATTGTTATTAAATTAATGGAAGACGACAGACATCCGAAGAGGATGCTTCTTGATTCTTTTTTTTTTTTTTTTTTGTGAGTTGTAGTCTCACTCTGTTGCTCTTACTCATTCCATGCTGGAATGCAGTGGCATACTCACAGTCACCGCAGCCTCGATCTGCTAGGTTCAGGAGATCCTTCCACCTCAGCCTCCCAAGTAGCTGGAACCACAGGTATGGGCCACCACGCCTGGCTGATTTTTTGATTTATTGTAGAGATAAGATCTCGCCAAGTTGCCCAGGCTAATTTCAAACCCCTGGACTCAGACAATTCTCTCACCTCCACCTCCCAAAGTGTTGGAATTACAGCCATGAGCCACCGCGCCCAGCCAGCTTCTTGATTCTTGAACAGAAACGGATGTTTTGCCAGCTGAGCTGCAGCTTTCTGGAGGGCAGGGTTTGGGTCTCCTCCCTGGCTGCAGCAAGCTGCAGGGGGCTGGCATGTGGCGTGGTCGGTGGTTGCTGCTTGGAAGGAGCTGGAAGAGTCGGGCCCGAATACCAGGCGGTAGGGCACAGCTCCCAGACTGGGGAAAGGGCCCCTGCCTCCACCCCTTGCACTTGGACAGATGCCTGTGTGACTGTGGCTCCTCCCTATGAGGTCACACAGTGTTGCCCAGGTGACCCAGCTAGGTGGGAAGGCTCACTGCTTCTTCAAGTCTGGGCGAAAAGAGGGCCACCTGTCTCCTCACCTTCCTGAGGGTGCCAGGAGTCAACTGCCGGCTGTTGACCCGCCCAACTGGCCATGGCCCAGATGTCCCAAGGCACCTCCACCCACAGAACATCCCACTGCTGAAGAAGACCCAGGCCCCTGTCTCCACTTGCCCTCCCACACCCTTTTCCCCACCCAGGCCCCTGACCTGGTATGTGGCACCTCTGAGACCACTGACCTCCATACTGTCCTCCATCTCTCAAAGACTCCAAGGCGCCCAGGCCAGCTGTCTAGCAAGACTAATGCCTGACCACTCACCCATCCCAGGTCCTGGTCCCCAGGATTGTTAGACAAGGCCGACCACGCCTGCCTGGAAAGGATGGGATGGAAAACAAGAAAGGTGAGCCTGGACACCGGCCACGTGCAGGCGTGAATTCATCCCTCCTTGAAAGTCCCTTGTTTTGTTTCCTCCTATATCATGACAAAAGCTTCCGTTCTCTGGACCTCAGTTTTCACACCTTTGAAATGGGCGTGAGGTGGTTCAGGTTAGATGCCTGAACTCATGGGCTGTGTGGAAGCTGACATGCAGTGTGCTCACAGGTGTTGACTCTGACCGCCCTCACCTGGCTGTTTCTGCCTTCTTGTTGCCAGGATCACCCAGACTCAGAGAGCCTACTGAGATGTCTCATCATGTCCCCAAGATCTCCCAGGAGATTCCCAGACTGCTGCCCTGGCAACCCTGAGGCCCCCCTGACCCCACACTCTCCCACCCTGGCACTGATTTTCTGGAGTCCTGTCCCCTGACCTGGGACACAGATGCTCGAGTCCCTGTTTTATTCACTGCTGAATCCCCAGCATTCAGAACAGTGTCTGGCACATAGTAAGTTCTTAATAAAAAGCTGTGTCTGGGCATCTCGGTGTAATGAGACGCAAACAGTTCAATGCAAGGGTCCCTTGCCTTTTGCTAGCCAGCAAGGGTAAGCCTGGACCCTAGGCAGAGTCACTTATCCACAGGGACAGCTAACTGGGAACAGCCTCTTTGCAGTCAAATAAGCCACATAGCTGTGATTTCTACTTGGTCATCCTTGATTTTGACGTCCCTGGTTCCTGGTGTCTTTTGCCCACAGCTGGTCCCTCCCTAGACTCGGCCCTCAGGACCAGGCACCTGGCTGGCGTGACCCGAGGCCCTAGACTGCCAGTCGGTCCCCACCTGCCCACAGAGCTGGAACTCAGAGAGTGTGTGGGGGAGTTTCAAGGAGGAACCGGAGTTGCTTGATTTGATTCATGGCTTGAGGAAAGCCTTTCACTAACTGAGTAGAATCTCGTACAAGAATACATGTCATGGATAGATAACGTTATATATTTGGATTTCTTCTTTTGTAAACTCCCAGTTTGTGTGTGTGTGTGTGTTTGGGGTTTTTTTTTTTTTTTTGAGTTGGAGTCTCACTCTGTTGTCCAGTGTCTACCTGTTGGGCTCCGGAGATCCTCTACCTCAGCCTTTCAAGTAGCCAGAACAACAGGTGCACGCTACTGCACCCGGCTGATTTTTTATTTATTGTAGAGATGAAGTCTCGCCAAGTTGCCCAGGCTGGTCTCGAACCCGCGGGCTCAGGCAATCCACTCACCTTGGCCTCCCAAAGTGTGGGATTACAGGCTGAGCCACCGAGCCCACAGTTTTGTGTCTTTTTTATTGGGTAATGTTTATAGATTTCAGTGCTCTTTGTGCAGTAGGGATATTAATCATTTTATATATTGCAATTTTTTTCCTGTTTGTCTTTCTTTGTATTATGGTCCATTTATAATTTATAGAGCTGGGCATAAATTTCTAAAAAAAAAAAAAAATCAACCTATGCACCCTTTTCTTTATGATTTCTGACTCTCTGCCTTTTTGAAAAGTTTCTCTGTTCCAAGTACCACAGCTCCTCTTAGTGCTGCCGATGAATACCCAAGTTATGAGTTCAAGTTCAAGGCCACACTGTGGCCCAGAGAAGGAACCCCACGTCCAAAGAAATAAGGTTAGGTCAGAGCAGAGACGGCAAGATCATTGCGTCAGACAAACCCTGGGTCCTGTTCCAGTTCTGGCCCCACTAGCTTAGTTGTGTGTTCTGGTGTAAGAGGTTTAATCTCTGAGTATGTTTCCCTACCCGTAGAAGGGTCTTACCTGGCCATCATAACTTCCAGGCGAGTTTAGATGCCAAAACTAGAAGGACTATGAGGGACCATTTTTTTTTTTTTTTGAGTTGGAATCTCACTCAGTCACCCAGACTGGAGTGCAGTGGCCGCTCCCGGCCACCGCAGCCTCCACCTGCTGGGCTCCGGCGATCCTTCCGCCTCAGCCTTCCAAGTAGCTGGAACTACAGGTACGCGCTACCACGCCTGGCTAATTTTTGATTTATTGAGAGATGAGGTCTCGCC
>NW_007258192.1:292835-297932 GCF_000164805.1 Carlito syrichta | reverse complement strand
CCCCCACCCCTAGCAGAGTTGAATGGGTTGTTAACTCCTTCTCTGCCTATCCTCCCACTCCCACTCCTAGCCTCTCCCCCTACCTCATATATCCAAAAATGCCCCAAGTACTGGGCAGCTCCACTCTGGGACACCTGCTGGCTGATTGTGGCCTACTAAGGGCAGGTTGCCTATGTGGGGTGAAAAATTGGAAGGAAAACCTCCCAAGCTTTCCCTGAGCCAGGCCCAGCAGGGTAGCTAAGAATGCTGTGCAGTGGGACCTGCAGACTTCTATGCTCCCCCACTGGCCTGCCATCCCCTGGCTGCGTGGCCCAATCCCTGCCTGGAAAGGTTGCCTACTGACTTCTGTGCCCTGGCAGTGCTGGGTGGGCTTGTGGAGAGTAACCCAGTAGTTACTGGGAGCACCCAGTCTGCTCCCAGTCTAGAGGCGACACTCGGGGTGGAGTAGGGTGAACTCCCTCCTCAAGGCCCATCGCGATCCCACAGATGGGCTTGTTCACCCTGAGACTTGGGGGATTTTACCACCACCCTCAGTTCACTCCCCGTCATGTGACCCCACACGTGCATTTTCTATGCCCTTGTAAATTCTCTAGGCCAGAACTAGGGGATGTTGTAGGACATCTCGGAGGCAGGCCTGCAGATTCCCACACACCATGTGGAAAAAAAGAGGGGAAGGCAGAAGGTGGGTGGCCCTTGGCCCATCCTCCCCACTCAAGGACTCGCTCTTGGCCCCAGGCCGCCCTGGCCCTGGGCCTAGCCTGCCCCAGCGGGCACATGCCTGCAGGCCTCACCAGGAGGCGCCAGCCTGGCAGCTGGCCTCATGCCTGGAACTGAAGCTTGAGCCGTTCTCGCCAAGCCCTCTGCCAGCTTTATTTCCCAGAAGGCTGTCCCCGAGGGGGAGGCACAGAGTAGGCGGAGGAGGAGGGGCACAACTCCTGGCCTAGTCTACAGATGCCTAGTTGGGCCCCGGGGCTGCCAGGGGGTCAATGAGAGCCTTCGGACAACTGCCCTGCTCTGGGCCCTCACTTGTGTGATCCTAGGGAGCTATGGCAGGTCCTATGCTCTCACAACAACAGGGAAACCAAACCAGGGCAGGAAGGGACATTAGCCCAGCCTCACTACAGGGACTTCCGGCACACTCACGCTGGAAAGTGCTGGAGAGGCTGAATCACAAGCCATTCCAGACATTCCCATTGGTCAGGTGGGAGAATTGAGGCTCTGAGAGGTGGGGACAGAACTGGGCTGAAACCTAGGCCTGTTGCCCCACAGGTGCCAGCCTTGTCCTACACCACTAAACCAGGAGATCAGACCTGCTGGGGAGTAGAGGGGGGCAGGTTTGGGGGTGGGCAGGGGAAGTGGGGTATGGGAGGGAGCCCAGCCTATGGGGGTGGTGCTGTGGCTGCTCCTCCTCCCCGCTCCCTGCTCCCTGTTCTTGCCTGGCAGGGAAGGAGGGGAGTGGGGGAGGGGTAGCTCTCATCAACACCTCTGCAGATGGTGATAGGCCCTGGAGTAGGAGGTGGGGGTGACCTCCTCAATCAGAGGAAGGGGAGGGGTTGCTCTGTAGGGCTGGCACTTCTGGAGCTGGGTGGGGGGAGTATTCTCACCTCTTAATTAGTCACCTGTTAGGCTAAGATCATAGCCTGCACCAGGAAGGCCAAGGAAGTGAGAGAGCAAGCCATGGGAATGATAGGATGACAGTTCTGGAGTGACCCCCAGGAAGAGCAGTCCAGGCAGAGGGAACAGCCAGGGCAAAGGCTGGAATGCAGGAGGCAGCCTGGGGGGGAGGGTGAGAAACAGTGAGTGAGTGGGATGAGGGATGTGGGGGGGAATCAAGGAGGATTCCAAGGTTCTAGCCTTAAACAGCTAGAAGAATAGTCGCCATTAGTGAGTTGGGGCAGAGAGTAGGAGGAGGAGCCGGAAGAGGAGGGTCAAGAGATGCCGGCAGCCCTCTGAGGGGGTTGCTGAGGGGTGCTTCCTGGCACCCCTCGCCATTGTCCTGACAGCAGAATGAAGCACCATCACTAAAGCTCTCAGGGCCCAGCAGAACGCCTCCCTTTTCCTCTGCCCCAGGCTTCCAGGAGCCAGGAGGCACAGTGCTGTGCCCAGAACTCCCGAGCTCAAGGCAGGACAGGCTCCAGACAGGCAGGTCCAAGTCCTCATGGCTCTCCCACTGGAGAGGGCGATTCTCAGAGCATGACTGGCTTTGGGTCCCAGCACAGTGAGAGGCAGCGCTGGTTGAAACTAGCTCTCCTGACACTCACTCAGGACTGTCAGGAGCCGCCAGCCCCGGGGCCAGGGACCCTACATGCGGGGCGGGGTGGGGGGGAGAAATGCCACCAGGACCAAAGCCTGTGCGGGAACCCTGGACCTCTATCTCCCCTCTGTGGGAAAGAGCCCCTCGAGGGATGACAGGGAGGAGAACTTCCCACCAGGTGTGGCCTAGCAGAGGTTCACCCAGATCAACTGTATCCACTCCAGGCACTGGGAGTGGTGGGTCACCCAGCCAGCCAGCGCAGAGGAGGGACCAGTACACCCTGAGCCACAGCAGCCCCGTGGCCACACCCCTTCCCACACTAGACACCTTCCCTGACTCCCTACTGTCTCCCATAGCAAACTGAGCCTCCTCTGGGCCTAAAAGCTCCCGCTTCCCCCACTCTGCTGCATTTGGTTCAATGGTCTGCTTTCTGACCTGTTCTCGCCGTCTCCACCCAAGCACATTCTCTCAGTCCTTTAAGGCCTCTTCTTCCCTGCTGCCTTCCCTGACTGCCCCAGTCGACTATGCTTCTGTCTCCCAGCAGCTCTCACCATGGTGGTCCTTTTGGGCCATGAGTTCACAGGCTGTGGTGCTGTGAACCCCTGCAGCACTTGTGTCTGCTTGGGTTAAATAGCCAAGGAGGCACCATGTGTGGGCAGGTGTCACTCCTCCTTCCTGGGCCGCAGGGTCCTCTGGGCAGAAGATGGAGGAGGTGTCCAGGACAGACACATTCATGCATCTCCACTGATGGACTGAGTGACTCCATGGATGTGGGGAAGTTTGGCAAACTATAAAGTGCTGTGCACAGAGGGGCCTGAGGTGGGCGGAGATGAAGTCATGGGAGAGACCCAAGAAGATGGCCAGTTGCTAGGATGGCAAAGGCAAGTGGGTTGAGGAATTATAGGCAAGGGAATCTGCAAAAGCAAAGGCTTGGGGTGGGACGGGTCTTGAGAGATGGGGTGACCTCATCCTGTAGGAAATGGGGTCTGGGACTTGGGAAGGCAGAGAGGCCTGAGAGAGATGTAGGGTGGGTGACAGAGGTGGGGAAACAGGGCCAGGGCCACTGCCCTATCATTCCAGAGTAGGTGGACAGGCCCTTGGAGGGAAGCCTTGAGGGGCTAGAGGTGATAGGGTGGCAGGAAGGGGATGTGTCACCTCGGAAGAGGCCAGCCACTCAGCCCTGGCTCTCCCCACAGAATGCGGAAGGCCCAGAGGACCCGCTGGACACGTCCCAGAGCTCAGAAACTGAGATTGGCCACCTGTCTCCTTCTAACAAGGAGACTATCGTGGTCACTCTCCATGGAGCCACAAACCTGCCCACCTGCAAGGATGGTTCCGAGCCGTGGCCCTACGTAATGGTGTAAGTAGCTGCGAGAGTGGGGGTGGAGAGGGCAGGCCATGAGCAGAAACCAGAGAAAGGCTATTGGCACATGAGTACCCAAAGGTCCAGGACTGGGGCTGTGATGCCCAGAGGGGAAGAGCCGAGTGGGACCACACAGGGGCCATGGGCTATGCCAGTGGGAGTTCTGACATCTCCCCAGCTGCACAGAAGTGCTCACCAGGGCTGGGGAAGACAGCATGCCAAAGAATCCCACTTGCTGGGCAAGGATTTGTCTCAACACCACCCCAGGCGTTATGGCCCTTGGATGCAGAGTCTAAGCTAGGCTCCTGGGGGGGATGGTTAGAGGAAAGGGAGGACTTGGGGTGCCTCTCCTGGCTTCTGGGGGCCCTGTCCTCCCACACCCAGCCCTGGGCTCCTGGCCTCACAACCATCCATCCCCTCAGCCCCTACCTCGTCTTGTCATTTCTATCATGGGGGCTTCCCAAGTTCTGGTCCTTCAGTGCACCCTGCATGCGTTCCGGCTGGCTGCTGTCAGGGTACACTCTTGTCCAGCCTGGTGCCAAGGCCTGCACACCATGTCTGCTGTCCACCTTGTGGGCCTCACTTCCCCCAAAAGGTTACCAAGAATCTCCATCCAACCAATATTTGCCATGAACGTTGGACATTTGCTCAGTTTTATTGCAAAGCACCCCCTGCAAGGAACCTGTTGCCCCTAGTTCTCTTTATAGATGTTCAGAGCTCCACGGCCTCCCAATAAGCCACCCTCTGTTCCCTCCCTCTGCTCCCCTCCTCCACCGATGCCAGCATTACTCAGTTCCTGCCAACAGGCGGTCACCCACATCTCCTTTAGGGGAGTGCCCGCCCCACCCTCTCACCAAGATCCACTGAAATCCACACCTCAAAGCCTCACTCATGACGCCCCTTCCTCCAGGCAGCCACCAGAGTTGGGCTCCCCCTGCTCTGGAGCCGCACAGCCCTGGCAAGCCTGATCTGAAATGCTTTCCATAACTCTGGCGTCCGCGCTCCTCTTCTGTCCCCCAAACTGGAGCTTCCCGAGGTCTCCATTTCTCTAGCAGTGGACAGGCCCGAGGACGGACTTAGGGGCCAAGGAGTGACTGAGTAAAGCACCTGGTTACTATGAAAACAAGACACACACACACACACACACACACACACACACACCCCAAGTACACACAGAGTGAGGGAGCGAGGACAGAAGCTGCGCCGGAGACCAACAGGTGAGACCCTCGCCTGCAAAACCCCATGTGCGCATGCGCAGCTCCCCGGGCCTCCCCCCCCCAGCCCCATCTCCGCGGCAAGGGGACAGGTGGTGGGGAGCGGGCTTGGCCGGGAGGCCGGTTTCCAGCAGGGAGCTCGCCTTCTCCCCTCAGCTATTTCCATAAACCAATTATCGCCGATCATCTCGGGAGATTGAGGCCCTGCCTGTCACCCATCCGGCCTGGGCGGCGGGGCGGGGAGCTGGGTGGCCGCGGTGCTCCCC
>NW_007258192.1:263768-292815 GCF_000164805.1 Carlito syrichta | reverse complement strand
CCATGGGAACGCGCCGCGGGAACCCGGGCGACCCCAGCCGGGGGGGGGGTGTGGAAGGCTGGGCACGCCCCGGGCCCGCCCGCGCCCTCCCAGTGGGTGCGGCCCGTGGGGTGGAAGAAGTGAGTAGGGGAGGAGGAGGAGAGCGCGCAGGGCTACGTCGCTGTGAGAGGGCAGGGCCGGGCTGCCGCCGGCGTCCCAGGGCTCCAGGCAGGGCAGCCACCGGCTCCAGTTGTTGCTAATAAGATGCAAATGAACGGCGAAGGGAGGGCTTTTGAGAACCGAGGCCCAGCTGTCAGGAGAAGGGGCTTTCCGGGCTGGCCCCAGCCCCAGGCAGGAGCCCGGAGGGGAAAACGAGACCCTTAGGGTCGTAGACTCTGGGAAGGATGTGATGTCCCTGTAGTTCTGATGACAAACACAGTCACAAAGCATAAAAAAGCATTAAGAGAGTTCAGTAAAGGTTTCATTTTGTGTATCATGAAGATTTAAGTGCTTTTTTAAAAACTGCTTGTTTGTAAAGACTTAAATGGAAGACTTGAAACTGTAAACCTCCTAGAAGAAAACATGAGGGCAAGTCTCCTTTGCACTGGTCTTGGCAATGAATTTTTGGACAAAATACCAACACAAGCAAAAATAAACAAGTGGGCCTGCATCAAACCAAAGAGCTTCTACAGGGTGAAGGAAGCAGCCCACAGAACAAATATGGCAGCTGTGGATAGGAGAACACATTGCAAATCACACATCTGGTGAGAAGTTAATATCCAAGATATGTGAGGAACTTGGGCAACTCAATAGCAAAAAAACAAATAGCTCCATTAAAAAATACGCGAAAGAACCTGAATAGACATTTTTCCGAAGAAGACATACAGAAAGCTAACAGGTGTGTGCAGAGGTGCTCAACGTAACTCCTCATCAGGGACCTGCAAATCAAAACCACTGTCAGTTGTCACCTCACACCTGTCAGGATAGCTGTTACCAAAAAGGCAAGACAGCCGCGGTGGCTCGCGTCTGTCATCCCAGCATTTTGGGAGGTCGAGGCAGGAGGATCACTTGAATCCAGGATAGTGAGACCTCGTCTCTACTTAAAAAAAAAGTAGGGGGTGTGGAGCAAGAGATCACAAGTGCTGATGAGGATGTGAAAAAGGGAGCCCTCAGCCGGGCTCGGTGGCTCAGCCGGTAATCCCGCACCTTTGGGAGGCTGAGGTGAGTGGATTGCCTGAGCCCGCGGGTTCGAGACCCGCCTGGGCAACTTGGCGAGACCTCATCTCTACAATAAATTAAAAAATCAGCCGGGCGTGGTGACGCATGCCTGTAATTCCGGCTACTCGGAAGGCTGAGGCGGAAGGATCGCCAGAGCCCAGCAGGTCGAGGCTGCGGTGGCCGGGAGCGGCCACTGCACTTCAGTCTGGGCGACAGAGTGAGACTCCAACTCAAAAAAAGAAGAAAAAGGGAGCCCTCATACACTGTTGGAAAACAGTATGGGGGACCAATTTTTTCTCAAAAACTTGAAAATAAAACTACCATATGATCCAGCAATCCCAAGACATGAATCAGGCTGAGCGTCCATGGAGGATGAAGGAACGGGTAAAGAAAATTTCACACATATATATATATACACACAATTATATCTATCTTATACACTGTATACCTATAGACAGCAGAATATTATTAAGCCATTACAAACAAGGAAATCCTGCCACTTGTGACAATGTGGAGGAGGCTGGAGGACATAATGCTAGGTGACATAAGCCAGACACAAGAAGACAAATGCTGTGTGATCTGACTTACATGTGGACTCCAAGTTGAATTCACAGAGATGGGGGTCTCACTATGTTGCCCAGGCTGGTCTCAAATGGGCTTCAAGTGATCCTCCCGCCTTGGCCTCCCGAGTTGCTGGGATCACAGGCAGGAGCCATCACGCCTGGTCCAAACTCATAGATGTAGAGAGTAGAATGGTGATTGCCTGGGGCTGGGAAGAGGGAAATGAGGAGATCTTGATCAAAGGGTATGAGCTTTTGGTTTTCAGCTGAGTGGTTCTGGGGTCTGATGTCCCGCAGGTGACTGTAGTCAGTGATGCTGTATTGTTAGGTTGGAAATGTGATAAGAGCAGGTCTTAAGTGTCCTCACCCCACACACGGTGACTGCTTGAGGTGATGGGTGTGTTAATTAACTTGATCGTGGTCATGATCTCACAGTGTACATGTGTGTCAAGTCATCATGTGGTACACTTGAAATAGATACAATTTTTGTCATTAGAATGCCATAACATTGGAAATAGCTATCGATATCTATCTATCTATGTCTCTAGCATCTATTTCTATCATCTATCTTTATCTCTATCTACCTATATCTATCTATATTTCTCTATCTCTATCTACCTACCTACCTATATCTCTCTATCTATCTCTATCCCTAGCTGCCTATCTCTATTTATCTATCTATCTATCTATCTTTCAAGTTGGTGCTAATGAAATGCAAATGAAAGGCAAAGGGAGGACTTCTGAGAACCAAGGCCCAGCTGTCAGGCTTCTAGTTCTATCTCTCTCTATATATATATCTATGTATCTATCATCTATCCACGATCTCTATCTATCTCTATGTCTATATCTATCTCTACCTATCTATATCTATACCTGTATTCATCTCTCTATATCTATTTCTCTATATCTATCATCTATCTATATCTATGTCTATATCTATCTATTTCTACCTATCTCCATCTATCTATATCTATCTACCTACCTATCTCTGTCTTTACCTATCATCTATCCATCTATCTCTATCATTTATCAATCTACACACCTCCCTACCTATCTATAATTTCACATTCTTTCCAAACATTTTTTCTCACTTCCTTGTGTTCTGGTGCCCTGAGCTTAGCCTTCTGCTTGGTTTCCCGCCCTCTGCCACCCCCTGCTGCCTCCCCCAGACTGGGGTGAACCTGGGACCCCTGTCTCAGTCGGGCTTCGTCTATCTCTGAGTTTGCTGCAGGCCCATAGTTGGGGGGGGTGAGGTTCAGGCCTGAGAGTACCCGGGGCCATTCACTCAGCCCTGGAAGGAGCTGAAGAGGGTTCAGACGCCCCTTGTCTGGGTACTTCACCCCCTCCGCAGGCCCTGCCTCAATCCAACCTGGTAACAAGTGCCTCCTCCAGTTGAAACTGTTCCAGGTCCGCTCAGCTCTCCCACAGTTCTGCCACGCTGTCTAAACCATGGATCTGCTTCTAATCTCACCGTCTTTCCCACTGAGGCTTTCCCCAGTGACCGCCGTGACTGACCCTCTGCCCCATGGCCACTGGTCTCACGCAACCTCTCAGGGGCACTCTCCTCACTCTCCTTGAAACCTGGTCTCCTCTGCCAAGACCCCCGCCTTCCCATTCCTCTGGCCCCCCTCTTGATCCCTTGGCATTGGACATTGACTCGTCTCAGGTTTCGACCCTAGGTGGTTCTTCCTTCTCTAGACTGTGCTCTCCCCCCATGTGACCCCTGCCCATCCTGGCGTCAGTAGCCACACTCTCCGCCCCACCTGTTCTGTCACCACGTGGTGTTGTCCCTCCACCATCTCTTGAATCCGTCTGCTCCTCTCCCCGAGCTCTGCCGCCCACTCAGGCTACCGCAGATTTCTCAACTCCTCTTGGCACAACTAACCATGCGCCCTGCAAGCCCCCTTCAGATCAGGTTAGCATTTGGCACTGAGGCACCACAGGACCAAAGGAGCCCATGGCTTCCCGTTGTTCCTGAGTACAGAGAGTTCCAGGCCCAGCACGGTTGGGTCTTTGCCAGCCTCTCAGCAACAAAACCCCCACCCCACCTTACACTCCCCTCCAGCCACACTGGACATCTCCCAGTTCTCTGAGCAGACTCTGTTCCCTCCCACCCTAGGCCTTTGCACTCTTTCTCTCCCTTCCCCTCTTCCAATATTAGCTCAGTCAGCACCTCCTCCAGGAGGTCCTCCCTGATCTCCCAGTCCCAATACATTTGTTCATGGACTCTGCAAGGCTGCAGGCTCCCATGTGTTGTGCACTCTGTGTGATCATGAGCTTACTCCTTGTCCTGCCCTCCGTGATGCCCCGCTAGCTCCATCAGGTCTGCCGGGCTTACCATTACATCCCTGTTATGAAACACAGTGATTGAACACAATTGTTGATTGACTGAATAAACCTTGTCCTGTTTCTAGCTTGCTGTATGACTTTGGAAAAGAGACTTGGCCTTTCATATGCCTGAATGCCTCAACTGGGGACCTGCCTCAAAGCTGTAGAGCTGGTGGGGGCAGACAGTGGGAGACACTGATAGGTCTAAAGATGACAGGGTGGAGTGGGGGAATCCTGAGCTCACAGTGGACACATGAGCCCTAACGGAAGAAAGCCACCTAACAGTGGAAAGAAGACAGACTGGGGTCAGGAAAACCCAGCGTCTGGCTTGCTGCCCCAACTCCCTGGGTGACCTCAGGCTGGTCCCTGCCCTCTCTGAGCCTCAGTCTTCCCATGGGCAGGACATAAGCTTTGGCCTCCATGCTGGTGCGGGCCCACCTGACTGGCCTGTGCTCTGGCCTGGGAAATAGCCTCTGTTTTTTAGAGGCAACAGCTGCCTCTGTGCAGCCTGAGACAGAGTCCACACCCAGGTCTGCTGGGCCAGTGCCCAGGTTCTCCCCTGACTGGCCTGGGCCTGGCTCAGTGCCCTGGGGCCTGAGCAGTGCCTAGCACCTGTCACCAGCTTGGCACAGAGAGACCTGCCAGTCAGAGCTCAGCAGGGACCAGGAAGGCAATGGCACTGCCAGGCAGGAGTGCCCAGTGGGCAGGATGAGATGTGAAGGGGGGTCAGCCAGGAGATGGCCCGTGGGGTGCTAACCCCGGCCAGAGGCGGCGAGGCAGGGCTGCCAGTATCGGCAGCTGGTTCTTTGGCAGCCTGCTGTCCAAAGCTAATGAGTGGGGACAGAGCCAGCACTGGGAGAGGAAGGCACTGTGTCCTCTGTGTGCAGGACCGAACGTGGGGCAGGACGGGAGAGGGCGCAGATCAGAGCCAGCTATAGTCATACTCAAAGAGTCTTTGGTTTTCTTGGATAAGTCTGAGAGCCCTGACCCTGGCCCCAGACTGAGCCTGGTGTTGGTCATGAGCTGACTACTGACCCTGGCCCTAGACTGAGTCTGACCTTGGTCAGGGAGTGAGCCCTGACCCTGGCCCGAGATTGAGCCTGACCTTGGTCACAGACTGAGCCCTGACCCTGCCTCAGATTAAACCTGTCCTTGGTCATGGACTAAGCCCTGACTTTGGCCCCAGACTGAGCCTAAGCTTGGTCTCAGACTGAGCCCTGATTCCGGCTCTAGTCTGAGCCTAGCCTGGGTCATGGACTGAGCCCTGACCCCGGCCCCAGACTGAGCATAACCTTGGTCACAGACTGAGCTCTGACCCCGGCTCCAGACTGAGCCTGGCCTTAGTCACAGACTGAGCCCTGACCTTGGCCCCAGACTGAGCCTGACCTTGGTCATGGACTGAGCCCTGATCCTGGATATTAGGCCTGGCCTTAGTCATGGACTGAGCCTTGACACTGGTCGCAGGCTAAACCTGACACTGGTGACTAACTGAAGAAGGTATTAAGAGTAGGGCAACTGTCTGAGGCCCTGGTAAGAGGGAGGTTAAAGATGGTTACATTTATCAGTGCCCACCACGTACCTGGCAAACGTGCTAGGAGTGTCTGTGTTTCATGTTACTTAATCATCACCCGGTCCTGTGAGCTAGCTATACCATTACGCCCATTTTACAGATGAGGTCCCTGAAGCTCAGAGCACCTCCAAGACTTGCCCACAGTCACAGAACCAGGAATACCTGAGGGAGGATGCGGGATTCCAGATTCCTGAATCCAGAAGCACTCTCCACCCCACTCCCAGCATGTAACAGTGGCTCCCTTTGGAAGGGGACTGTTGGCACCAGGCCCCTCACCCAGACTTCCAGAGAAGAAGCAGGGATGGGTCTGGAGACCCCACCTGGGATCTGGGGTTCCCTTCCTCCCTGTCTGGCTGGGTCTCTGACCAAGGGCCCTTGAGGGCAGAAACCTGGGTGGGGTGAGTGGAGGCCTGGCTGACTCACAGGTGACCTGCAGGCTTGTCTCAGCAGCCAGAGGGTTGGGCTCAGCCAAAATAATACAGTGACAGTGACTCTGGGACAGTCCCGGGAATAAAGCAACCCCCTTTACTGGTTGTGTCCCATGCTAAGCTCACTGGCCGGTCTGTGTTCTACACTCTGGCTCTAACAGAGGCCCCCACATGAGAGCCAGGGAGGCTGAGGCCAGTAGTGAATAGACTTGTCTGAGATCAAATGACTGCCCAGGGGGTGAGGAGCAGATGAGATGACCACACCCATCTGGCTGCTGGCTCCTGCAGAGGCCACAGCCCCTTCTCTCCCATCAGAACACTCCTATGTGGGGCCTGGGAGTCTGGGGTCTTCCTCTCCCCTGCAGGGCCCAGCCCTGTGGCCCAATATCCTCCCTGCACCTGCCCCACATGACATCAGGCCCCAGAGACTAGGAGCCTTGGAATTTTTGTCCAGTGAAAACGTCCCTGTATCCCAGAGTTATAAACACAGCTGGCGTCAGTGACTGAGGAAGATTGGCTTAAGACTCCCCCAGCCAGACTGAAGCCACAAGGATTCTTTCCAGATGTTTCTCTCGCCCCTGCCCCCCCCCCACCCGGCTCCACCGTCCAGAGCCCCTGGGGTCTTCTCAAGCCTGGAACACTCATCAGACCCAAAAAGCAGGAGCTTTCGCCCAGGGACACTGGGATCCTGGGGAGCAGCCCAGGAGGATGATGTAGACGTAGAAGAAAGTGCTCGAGGGCAGCGAGGCCCTCCCAGTGTCCTCACTGCTTGGGGTGTGAGCTGTCCCCTCTGCTCAGTCCTGAGCAAGGGCAGAGCTCCTGGTCAGCCTCCTCCTCCCTCCCTTGGACAACCAAGCCAAGAGGCTTGGTCCTCCCTCCAGGCTCTGTGTGACTTCTCTCCTCCCCTGCCTGGTCCCCCCTTTCTCTGGGCTCCAGGCTCAGAAGGCACACAGTCTAGCGTCTGCTGAAGTGGGGAAAGCCCTGGCAGAGGCTGGAGCTCTGGGCCCCCATTCCATCCCTCCTGCCCTTATGTATCTGATTCTGTCATGCCCGCCTCTCCCCACACATGACTTGCCGTCAGAAGGAGCTAGACCAGGGATGCTAAGGTCCGCATCCTCAGGGCCAAGCCAGTTACATGAATCCCAACACCAACAGGTCTGCGATGCAATAGAGAGAAGTGACTGCAGCAAAGCAGGAAGCACTTGGTTCACTCAAAGGAACGGCTCCCCCCCCCCACCTGGTTTCTGGCCGGGAAGAGGGAAGGCTTGGGCTTCAGCTCTCTCCATCTTCCAGGACAAACCTGAAATCCAGATTTGGGGACAAAATCAGCCAGATTTGGCATGCAGTGCAGACAGTTGTGGTCAGTTAGGGTGTCAGGGTCCCTAACTGTCTTCCCCTCCAAAACCCTCAGTCCGACTCAGACTCAAGCATTGCCTCCTGCCTTGCTGTAGGGTTCCCTCGTAGCAGGCCACAGTGTGCTCAAAGCCCTGAAACATCATTCCTAAGCTAAATCCTGCAGGGTAGAGAATGTACTGCCTTGGGTATTGGGGGAAAGCCCATGTTGTTTTTAGATATGACTTGTAAGTGACCCCGGTCATTCTGACTCAAAAGAGCAACCTGTACCAGGAAGGGATTATTCAAAATGTCTCCCATCCTGTAGACAAAAACCTTGAAACAAAATGCGACCCTGGCTAGGAGCAGTGGCTCATGCCTGTAATCATGAGCACTTTGGGAGGTAGAAATGAGAGGATTGCCTGAGCCCAGAGATTCGAGACCAGCCTGGGCAACTTGGTGGTACCTCGTCTCTACAATAAATCAAAAAATTATCCGGGCCTGGTGGTGCACACCTATAGTTCCAGCTACTTGGAAGGCTGAGGTGGAAGGATCGCCTGAGCCCAGCAGGTCAAGGCTGCGGTGGCCGTGAGCATGCCATTGCACTCCAGGCTGGGCAGCATAGTGAGATTCCAATTTTAAAAAAAAATGTGACCCTGAGTCATGGGACATAGTCACTGTCATGATTAAAACGATTGGGGGTGAGGATAAACATTGTGAGACATAAATAGAGAAGGAAATGGTGCTGCTTGGAGTAGGTTGAGAAAGAAAACTGCAAGAGAAAGCAGCCAGACCTGTTTGCTGGAATGCCCTCTGCCAGAGAAGTGACTCCCGTGACCATGTCCTCTACCCGTGCATGAGCTACCACCCTCTTTCTTGAAGCCCTTCTTTCCTTGCCCCTCAAGACAGCTCCTGCCCTGATTCCCTCCACCATCTCTGAAACCACTATGGGACCCTTTTGTCTCCATACCCTGTCAATGTCAGTGCTCCTGGCTCAGTCCTTGGTGTCTTCGCTGTGTCTCTGCTCTCCCTGAGAGGGCTCCCTCACCCCAGGCACCCCCTGTTCCCCATCCTGAAGGTTCCAGAACCCTGGATCCAGCCAAAGCCTCTCTCCTGAGGTCTGGCCCCATGGCCCCACCTGTCAACGGACGTCTCCACCGTCCCACCTTCCTCCTCCTCTGGGGCTCCCTGTCTGTCTAGAAACCCGTGAGGTACCCACTACCATTGTCTGGGAGGAACTGAGCTCAGGGTATTTAAGGGGCGAGCCACACAGCAGCAGGAGCCCAAGCCAGGACTCCAGCCTGACTCCTTCAGTCTCTCTGGCCTCCAGCAACCTGGCCCTGGAAAAGTTCAGGAAGCGTCGGGGTTTCACCCCTGGGAGGGCAAGCAATGGCCTCTCCCTTCCCTATCCCAACACTAGGGTGGCCCTGAGTGAGGGGAGGGGCTGGTGAGCATGACCCTCCCTTCCTTGTCGTTCACTTACACTCTGACTCCCAGGCAGCTCTATGGGCCTATGGAAAGTGCTGTGTGAGGGCTGGGGTACCCTGTGGGTGATGGAGGATGGGACCTCGGCACCAGCCCAGGACCGTGGGTCACAGGATGGCCAGCGTGGCCAGCTGAGTCCCACCCCAGATCCAGCCACCGGACCCTGGCCTGGGGTAGAGAGGCCAGAGCCAGGCTGGACCAAGGCTTTCAGGGTCTCTGGGCCTCAAAGGAGCCCAGTCTTCACAGCTGGGTTTTGCTTCTTCCCTTTAGAGATAGGCTCTTGGGACAGAATTTGGGATCTGAACCCTCCTCCCAGCCAAGAGCTACTTCAAGGAGCTGGACCTCTCAAGCAGGTCCCAGTGCCTGGGCCCGCGAGTGGGCCTGGTGCTGGTCTGTCCCCTTCCTTCATTCAACAAGCAGTTGCTGGGTCCCACAGTGCTCAGGCTGGGAGCTGGGAACTGACCTCCAGCAGCGACATGATGGGTCCCTGCCCAAGTGGCTCACAGTCTAGTAGCGGTGGGGGGGCAGGGTGGGAAGCAAACAGAGAACTCTTTGCTCACCATCTCCCAAGAGGTAGCCAGCCAGGCCTCAGTCCCCAGCACTGGGGCATCAGAGCCCCTCAGGGAGGCTGGTTTCTTGGGGAGGGGCAGGAGGTTGAGCTCTGTGTCTGAGCCAGAGAGCCACCCCAGCCCCCAGAACCTGGACTGAGAGTTAGGCCAGGAATGAGAATGACAATGACTCAGGAGTCACAAGAGTCGGTTGGATTTTCTGAGGTTGGGAAGTTCACCTTGATGTCTGACCCACATTCCTCCTGCCCTGAGTCTGCATACATGAGAAGAGTAGACCTTCGTTCCCAGTGACTGACCCATTGAGAGCATTTCAGGTCAAGGCAATACCTGCCAAAGGCTGTCTCAGCCAGGCCCTACCTTGCCAAGGGGGCTGTCATTGCATCCAGGTAGGGCTGTGGTGTTGATGGACAGGTGAGCCCCCTCGCCCCAATGCCTGAGAGGATGGCTCCCAGGGTCCCTCACCGGCTACACCACAGGACAGACACAGCATGACACTCCAAGGCTGGCAGATGGTACGGGCAGGGGAACTTCTTGGCCCTTTGTGGTCTCCAGCCTAAAACAGAGCAAGAAAGCATCCTTGGAAAACAGGGAAATCTCCTTCCCAGGAGAGTATAGAAGGTGCCACTGTGCCCAGCACCTCAGAGCTCAAGTTTACTTCGCTCTGTCACAAAGCTCTTGGTCTGTGGTTTACTACTTGCCCTGGGCATGCGCCATGGGTGAGGACGAGGGGTTCACACTGGCTGTGGCAGTCCCCAAGAACAGCTGGGCTCTCAGATGGAGTGTGGGTAGGGATGGAATGGGGGTACAGCAATCTGGTTTTACAGAAAGATTTTGCCTTTGCCTGTATGTTTGGAGTTCCTGGGAGTTTCCGAGTTTCTTTTTTTTTTTTTCTTCATTCTTTTCTTTTCTTTCTTTCTTTTTTTTTTAGTTAGAATCTCATTCTATTGCCCAGGCTGGAGGGCAGTACCACATTCATGGCTCCCACAGCCTCTACTTGGGGGGAGGGGGCTCTACTTGCTGGACTCAGGTGATCCTTCTGCCCCAGCCTCCCAAGTAGCTGGAACTATAGGTGCACACCACCACGCCCAGCTAATTTTTTGATTTGTTGTAGAGACGAGATCTTGTCAAGTTGCCCAGGCTGATCTCAAACCCCTACACTTAGGCAATTCTCTCACTTTGGCCTCCCAAAGTTCTGGGATGACAAGCATGAGCCACTATGCCCAGCTTCTTTTTTCCAGAACAGTCCCCACACTCAGCAGGCAGGTGCAGGAGAGAGTGGAGAGTTCCTGGTCTCTGGTTCATACCCTCCTTGTGCCAGAGTCAGTTATTCTTCAAATTGGGGCCCACCTATGGTGTTGTAGCACCATCAGCAATTAGTGCTGGTTCATTAAGTCCAATTAATAAACAAAGCCCAGGATGAGAGCCCGTTGCGCTGCTGAGAACAGCCCTGCTCATGCCTCAAGTGGCAGACTCCCAGGAACTCAAAACCCTCAAGGACCAGCCACCCCGCCCTTAGCACTGGGGGCTGGGGCGGGGCAGCTCAGGGAGGGGTTGTGGGTGGGCCATGGTCTGGTGCAGTGGGAGCTTCAGACCTGGCTCTTCCCACTTCAGATCTCAGCTTCTCCTTGGTGGAGTCCCTGGGCCCCACTCCCTGACCAGCAATCCCAGGGAGCTCTGCCAAGGCCAGAGGTGTGTGGGCCAGGGCTCTGTCCTCACACCTGCCTGGCCACACAGGACACTGCCTGTGGCTATGGGGAGAAGGGGGCTCAAGAGGGAACTCTGTCAGGGAGGACCACAAGTCTCCTCCTGATTCCTCCAACCCAGGCTCCCAACCCACTGTACCTGGATCAGCCAGACAGCACCCCCTCGAGCCTCACACTCCCTCCCCTCCATCTGTTCAAGTCCTGCCTCCTCCAGGAAGCCTTCCCTCACCTGTCCTGCCCAGGTAGGGTCAGAAGCACAGGAAGCCGGCCTTTGACCACCCCCTTCAGAGGACTGTCTTTGTAGAGACCAACTCATCATCTCCTGTCCCTGCTGTGTAAGTCTGGGCTCCTGAACCAGGGAGAGGACATTGAGTTTCTCAGAACCTCTCGGGAATGGAGGCAGTTCTATGGCCTGGGAGCCTAGCTTCCTCTTGGACTTCTGGAGAATGGGAGAAGCCGGCCTCCCTGGCTCAGAGACTGGCGTGGACAGATTGAGGCCCAACCCTGACACTCTAAAGCTGGCCTGAAGGACTCTTCATCTGAATCTGCCCCACCCCCTTGGTTTCCCCGGTGTACCAGCAATAGGTGAGCCCAGGTCCAGGGGCTACAAGACCTCATGTCTGGCCACCCATCACCTAGGGGCCCGCCCCCCCTCATCCATCCTTCCCAGTGTCTGCCTCCTTTCCCAGGGACTTCTGGGATCATCCCTCTCATGTTTCAGGATCTAGGAGCCTGCCCAGTCAGGACCCCAGCAGTCCCTGGTGGCTGCCGTAGGACTGGCACTGAGGCTGGACCTTGACTGTTGTTTATGCTTTGATGCTTTGAGGGGAGCAGGAGGCCCAAGAGATACGCAGGGCAGGTGCCGGAGGGGGACTCAGATGTGACTAGATCTTGGAGGCAACTTTAGGGCTGGTGGATAGTGGGGTAGGTAGTAAGAATGTGGTACAGCGTGGCAAAACTGTCTAGGCAGCCTCTGTGTGTGTGTGTGTGTGTGTGTGTGTGTGTGTCCCTGAAGGCTGGGGGCTCTCTCCCTCCCATCAATGTTCTGTGCTTTTCTGTTGCTCAGCCCCACTCAGCTGAGCCCCTGGGAACTAGACAACTCATTTTCTCTTAGTCATGACCTTGAAGAAGGAAAGCAAAGTCCTTCCTGTCCCCGCCCACTCACAGTTGCTCTTGGGTCTGGCCCCCCACCCCCTGCTGGAGTGGGATTTCCCCAAGGATGCCTGGCTGGGGACTGGAGTCTGTCAGAGACACACCCCTCTCTCCAACAGCCTGGGGTGGGCCAGGCAGGGAGCTCGATTCCTGCCACTTGCCCTGGGGTTGCCTCGCTGCGCCTCTGCACCCAAGCCCAGTCCCAGCCTGTGTGGCTGCCACGGCTGTGGATGGATTAAGTCTGAGCCTTGAGACTGTAGGCGCCAACTTGGGGACAGGGAGGGAGGAGCCTCCGTCCTTGCAGACAGTCCCTGGGGGCCCTGGGGAGGCAGGTCTTGGGAGGTCCCCGGGCTCCCTCAGAGGCTGGGGACCCAAAATCAGCCACATGCTGATTCAGAATGGGACTGGAAGCTGGAGTGAGCTGTCCCTGCTCCTGTCCTGAGAGGAATCCCAGGCCCTTCCTATGCTTCAACATTGAGAATAGCATCAAGGCCCAGAGGAGTCAACTATGCCAGGAAAAGCCATTACCCCCAAAGCCTCCCTTCACCTGCTAAAAGCCTCCCCCTCCCTGTGGCCTCCCCCCTCTCGGCTGCTTGTCTGCTCTCACCTCGCCCTGAGGGCCTCCTTGTGTGTGTTGGGGGATTGGGTACTTGCATGACTCTTTCTGTGGCAAAGGAAAGTCAGCACCTAGGCCCCCATGGCCTTGCCTGTGACCTTCCCCATAAGTCCACATGCCAGCCTCCCAGGGTTTGTGTACAGGATGGGTGGTGGGAGGACCAGAGGCCTCAGAGATTGGGAGGGCAGAAGTCAAGCTGGCCAGTGTGGATCATGGGGTCTCACCTGAATCCTGTCACTGCCCTGCTGTGACTTCACATCCTCAGAGCACACTGAGCCACCTGGAGATCCCTGGAGAGTTCTGGGATGTGCCAGGCAGGAGCAGACTTGGCATCCAGTGCCTGCAGTGTTCGGGTGTGGAAGGACTGACTTCCCCCGGCCTCACTCAAGGCTTCCAGCTTTCTGCTGCTTCTGTCCTTCATCTCCAAGTGCAGGTCCCCAAGGAGGGAGGCTGAGAGACACTGTCCTGTGTGGACGAAACTGGGGAGCAGTTGTGGTGGCATGACAGCAGAGGGGGGACTGCCAATGGCATGACATGAGGTGGGCATGGATGGCACTTCTCTGTGGGTCTCAGTCACAGAGCCAGAGGAAGGGAGCCAGGGGTGGGGTGGGCTGAGCTCTGCTACCCAGCTGGGCCCTTGCCTTCCTTCCCCAAGCTGGCAGCCTCCCAGACAGCCTCTGCAGGGTCCAAAGGGGCCATGTGTCTGGACAGAAGGTGGATCTGAGAGGCCACTGGCTCTCTGGGAGACGCCCCTTCACACCCAGCCTGACCTCAGTGCTTCCCTCCCCTCCCCTTACCCTGTCCTCCCTCAGGTTTCTTGGAGAAGACAGGCAGGTCATTTTGGGGCTCTGTGTTGGCCTTTTGTTATTATTGTTGTTGTTTGAGTTGGAGTCTCATTCTGTCGCCCAGGCTAGAGTGCAGTGGCATGCTCACAGCCACCACAGACTTGACCTGGGCTCAGGCCATCCTTCTGCCTCAGTCTGCCAAGTAGCTGGAACTACAAGCACGTGCCACCACACCCGGCTAATTTTTTAATTTATTGTAGAGATGAGGTCTTGCCAAGTTGTCCAGGCGGGTCTCGAACCCCCGGGCTCAGGCAATCCTCTGGCCTCCGCCTCCCAAAGTGCTGGGATGATAGGCGTGAGCCACCATGCCCAGTTGTTGCTTTTCATTTTAGAGTTGTGGGGTACAAGTGAGGATCTTCCACATAAGTAAGTTGCATGCAGGTGAAGTTTGGGCTTCTAGCTGGCCCTCTCTCCCCTTGAGAGTGGACCAGGTACCCAGTGTGCTGACACACGCTCCCTTCATGCCTCCCTCTCTCCCATCCTGGGCTCGTGTGGCCAGTGATCAGGGCCCGCTTATGCATGAGAACATGTGGTATTCACTTCTTTGTTTCTGTGGTAGTTCTCTTAGAATGAGGGTCCCCAGCTGCCTCCACGCCACGGCGAACGCCATGCTTTTGTTGTTCTTTATGGCTGTGTAATACTCCATCGTGTATACGTACTGCCTTTTCTTCATCCAGTCCACTTTTGACAGGCATCTGGGTTGGTTCCATGTTTTTGCTGTTGTGAATAGTGCTGCAATAAACATGCATGTGCAGGTTTTTGGAGAGCGATTTTTGTTCTTCCGGATATATTCCAAGAATAGGAATTGCTGGATTGTATGGAAGCTCAATTTTTTTGTGTCACAATTGAAGGAACAACATGAACTGGGGCTTACAGGTGCCAGGAGCTGAACAGGCTTTCCTTCCAATCCTCTGAGGGAGGCACTGCTGAAGGAGGGGAAACTGAGACTCAGAGGGTTGGTGACCCAGCCTGGACAGACAGGAGCTTGAAACCCAGGGGCATGTTGGGGGGAAACCACGCCAGAGACACAGGGGCAGTCACAGAAGGGTCACCAATGCTGAGATCTCCAGCCCTGGGAAGCAGGAGGAGGGAATGACATTTGTATGTTTGTATTCATAATTAAAGGTGCTAATACCCATGGACACCTTCCCAGTGCTGAACACGTGCCGGGCACACACGAAGCAAACTCTTACATTCCCACAGCGGCCCTGCAGGCTGGTACCATTATCCTCCCGTTTCATGAATGAAGCAGATGAGGCACAGGGAGATCGTGTACCCTGCCCAAGATCACACAGCTGGTGGTGGCAGAGCTGGGATTTGGAACCCAGACGTCCAACCACAAGGTCCCTGTTACAATTCCCATGTCTTGCTGCCTCTCAGTCAAAGCAGAGCGGGAGTCTTGGAGGTGGGGCTCCCACAGGAACAATTAACCACCAGGGCAGGGTTGTGATGAATGGGAGCAAGGAGCTAGGCCATAGTGTCACTTCAGTCTAAAGAACAGGGGAAGCAGTGAGGGCCAGGGGTTCTGGAGGGCTTCCCGAAGGAGAGGGCTTCCTGGGCTGGGGAGGACCATGTTGGCTTTGTCAATGCTTGGGGCAGATTAGATCTGACTTCTGGGCATTAGGCCTGCCCCACACTCCTTTGGGGGCTTTGGAGCGGGCCATGGGCTGGCGAGGATGCCACCTCTGCTTCCTATCCTGCTGTGGTAGTGCGCTGTGCCCCCTCCAGGGTGTGGGCGTGGCTCCCCTGCCTCGAGATCTCAGGATGAGCTTTACATGTGATAGCCCAAGCTAAAGCAGCAGCACTGAGTGCAGCCCTGACCTCACAACCTCTTCAACAGAAGAAGTAGAGCCAGCATGGCGGTGTATGCCTGTAGTCCCAACACTTGTGGAGGCTGAGTGGGGAAGATTGCTTGAGCTCAGGAGTTTGAGACTGTGGTGAGCTATGATTGCACTACTGCACTCCAACCTGGGTGACAGAGCAAGATCCCATCTCTAATAAAAAATAAAATAAAATAAAAGCAGAAGAAGTATGAACTCTTTTACTGAGCTGGTTGATGGCTCTGGACCTCGGGGACACCATCCTGGACACCTATGGGGTGCACGGGATGCAGAGGGCCCCAGCTACTCCTCCCCCTGGACAACCTGGCCCTCAGCACCCTGAGTGTTTGAGGCCCCTGCTCCCAGCCCTAGGCTCAACTCCAGGTGCCCAGCCCAGGGTCCTGTATACAGTGGGCACCCCAGAAGGCAATAGGACATGCATGCTCCATTGTAAGTGGTCAGGACTGGGTTTGTTGGCCAGGCACCTTGGTTCATGCCTACAATCCCAGCACTTTGGCAGGCCAAGGCAGAAAGATTGCATAAGTCCAGGAGTCTGAGACCAACCTGGGAAACATAGCAAGACCCTGTCCCTATAAAAAACATATATAATTAATTAATTTAATTAGCTGGGTGTGGTGGCACATGACTGTAGTCCCAGCTGCTCCGAACTCTGAGGCAGGAAGCTCATTTGAGCCCAGGAGTTTGAGGCTACCATCAGTTATGATGGTACCACTGCACTCCTGTCTGGGTGACAAAGCAAGACCTTGTATCTAAAAAGTAACAAAGAGCCGGGGTTCGGTAGCTCAGCCTGTAATCCCATGCTTTGGGAGGCTGAGGTGAGTGGATTGCCTGAGCCCGCGGGTTCAAGACCCGCCTGGGCAACTTGGCGAGACCTCATCTCTACAATAAATCAAAAACTTAGCCGGGCGTGGTAGCGCGCGCCTGTAGTTCTGGCTACTTGGAAGGCTGAGGTGGAAGGATCGCCGGAGCCCAGCAGGTCAAGGCTGCAGTGGCCAGGAGCGGCCACTGCACTCCAGTCTGGGTGACAGAGTGAGACTCCAACTCAAAAAATTAAAATAAAATAAGTAAAAAGTAACAAAGGAAGAACTGGAGGTGCTTGGCAAAGAGCCTGAGAATGTGGGCCAGAAGCTTAGGGAAATGAAGACAGAGAATAGAGGACAGCCAGATGGGCACCATGAGGTCACCTGCCCAGAGACTGCCTCCCACTCAACCAAACCTAGATAAGAGGGTCAGGAGTTCCCGCACACAGGCACCTGCTGGGGACCCTCCCTGGGGCAGGAAGTCAGCAGGACAGGTACCTACCCACACCCACCCCTGCCCTGAGCCTCTTGTGCCTTGTCTAAGCAAAGGCCTTGACAGTTACCAGCAAGACAGTGTGGTTCCCCAGGAAGGCAGGACAGCTGAGGGGAGAGGCCTGGTGTCCCCTGGGCCCCGGGTGACATGAGTGTCTGTGCATGGGAGGGAGCTCTCCGTGTTCCATCTACCCTCTGCTCAGATTTATAGTCAGTGGATTTCAGGTGGGGGGGCAGGCAGGGCCCTCCTTCTGACTTACCCCACCCCTCCCCTCCCCAGGAAGAGCACCTCAGAGGAAGCACACAGCCAGAGCACCAAGGCAGTCACAGCTGTGACCTCGGAGCCCACCAGAGCCCCCATCTGGGGGGACACGGTGAAAGTGGAAATCCAAGCTGAGGATGCAGGGCAAGAAGGTGAGGCTGGCGCAGGCAAGCTGCCGTGGGTGGGTGGGGCTGGGAACACGCCCACCGAGGACAGGACCCTCTCTGCTCAGCTGGCGGCCACCTGAACGCCCCCTTGGGCTCAGTGAAAAGCACTTAGAAAAATTGTAATACTGTCACGCCTCATCTCCCCAGCCGGCTAGAAAAATGAGGTGTTCCACATAAATGAATTTTCCAGACAATGCGAGCTTATCTTTTTTATGACTGTTGTTATTATTTTCATGGTTGTCATTACCGCTGTCTCTCACTGAAACAGCACATTACAGCTTTCCCGGCACGTCCCCATGCTCACTGGAGTCACACCACCTCCCAGGAGGAGCACCACTGCTCCCATTGCTTAGGAGAGAAGGTTGAGGCTCAGGCCATCTACAGGACTGGCTCAAGCCCAAGTGCTCAGTAAGCGGAGAGCATGGGACTCAGCATTGCAGGCTCTCACTGTACTCCAGGGTCCAGCCAGGCTGGGCACACACGTGTACTGACTGGTTGATGCCGGCGTGGTAGGATGTGGGCACCGAGCATGTCAACACAGCCAGAGGTGCCAGCGATATTGCTGGTCTCATCTAGTCAGAAGAACCTCAGACTCACTTCTCACAGGTGGTCTCTCCCCAAGAAAGCAGGCTTTGCCTCCCCTGAATTCTTGCAGAGACCTAGACAGCACACTTGCTCGCCACACAAAGAGCAAAGAGCTGCTGGTGGAAGACCATGGGAGGGCAGAGAGGAAATGGGGGAGCCATGAAAGACCATGGGAGGGGAGAGAGGAAGGAAGGAAGCAGAGAAAGACCACAGGAGGGGAGAGAGGAAGGGGGGGAGCTTATATAACTGGGAAGAAGCAAGGCTGGATTGAGCCAGAGTCTCTTTTCTGCCTATAAAGGGATAGGAAGGGCTGTTGGGATGGTCGAGAAGATTCGAAGGAAGAATTGTGCCAGGGTTTCATGCAGAGACACTCATGTGTCTACGTGTGCATGCCTGGGAATGTCTGCATGCTGCTTCGTGTGTGTGTGTGTGTGTGTGTGTGTGTGTGTGTGTGTGTGGATGCTGTGTGTGTTAGAGTGCTATGTCTGCTGGCATCCAAGTCTGTGTGTCTTGTGTGTGTGTGCATGGGTGTGTCTGCTGCCACAGTGTGCTTGTGTGTGCCTGCGTGCAGCTGAAGGGTGTGGTGTGTACCTTGCAGTGTTTGAGTGTGTGTAGTTTGTGTGTGCATGCATGTGTATGTGCATGCATGCTGGCGGGAAGTCAGGGGTTGTAGTTAGGGGCACTGATCCAGGATCCTGCCCTGGGCTCGGCACATCTGGGATGGTAAAGAAACAGGTGTGATGAGGTTGGTGGCCCTGGGCCCATCTGTGCACGAGGACAGGACTTACAGCAGGAGGGACAGGAGGGCAGGGAGGCTGTGGGCCTCCGGCAGGGAATACTGGCAGGCACCCGTTTGCAGCTTGAAGTCGCTGAATGCTGGTTGGAACCTGGTTGGAAGCGGTTGCTGTGGTGATGTCTGCAGTAGGGTGGGGGCAGGAGAGGCAGGGGCCAGGCCAAGAGGTGGGGGAGGGGTGGAGGGAGCCCAGCGATGTGTTAATGAAAAGCAAAGGGCTGTGCAGACTCTGTGCTGGGCCAGAGCAGGCGTGCGGCAGAAACGGCTTGTTGGTCACACAAAGGGCGCGGCGGGAGGCCGGAAGGGCACAATGCCCAGAGAGGAAGCTGATGAGGCGTGCTTGCAGCATGGAGACAGGAGCAGGGAGGCATGGCTATCCACTCTCCCCCCCAATTCCGGCTTCTCTGCTGGCTGCCCGCATCGAGCTCCAGGAATGGGGGTGGGGACGTTGCAGGGTGCTCACCTTTCGCTCAGCCTGGCAAATCCCAACCAGATCTGGGCACTGTGGGTCCGTGGAGGTGGGCACAAGGGGCTGCAGCCTCCACAGCTACTAGGGGGCTTTGGCTGGGAGCACTGGAATCCCCCAGCCGGGTGTCCTCAAGTCTGCCCAGAGTGGGTGGGTGAACGGAGAGCCACAGATGGTTGACGAGGAGGAAATAGTGGCAGCCATGAGGAGCCTCTGCATGGAATGTTATCACTTGAAAAGCACACTCCCTCCCCATGGCAATCCTCAGGGAGGGACATGGTCTTTCTTTTTAAAGTATTCACAATTTTGCGAGCAGGATGGTGAAGCTCAGAGAGGTTA
Organism: Carlito syrichta; assembly: GCF_000164805.1. Classification (NCBI taxonomy): domain Eukaryota; kingdom Metazoa; phylum Chordata; class Mammalia; order Primates; family Tarsiidae; genus Carlito; species Carlito syrichta. Next base: position 273,285 of record NW_007258192.1, on the reverse strand, counting down.
AGTGACTTGCTGAAGGTCACAGAGCAAGTTAAGGTCTCGGTCCTAGAGCTCAGGACTGCTGACTTCACACCCCTGCCTCAGTCTACTTTCTTCAATCCAACCTCAACACCTCTGCTGCCCTTCTCCTCTGCCTTCCACTGAGCACAGACCCCATGTGGCCAGCTCTTGACAGATTTTGGCAAGTGTCTCTCCCTGTCTGTGTGTTCAGGGTGGCTGTAGAGGGGGGTGGGGAGAGGAAGAAGAGTCAGCAAAGCCCTCAGTTTCCTTCCCCAACCTCGCAGCTCTATGGTATCTGGCACAGACCTTGGACTCAGCACTGGACCCAGCCTAATGAGCAGAGCCTTCAAGGCCAGTCGCTGTCCCCGGTGCTGAAATGTCCTCATCTCAAGAAGAGAGACAGAGGGCAAGGGGCTTCCTGAGGGGCTCCCCAGGCACACCCCCACCACGTCCACTTCCCATTTGTCCCTGGATCTCTGTTTCTTCTACCCCGTCCCCCCGTCCCCCTTCATCTCTCACTCAACGCCCCCCTCCATTTCTCCCTCATCCTTCTCTCCCTTTCCTCCTTCCCCATCTCTTCTTCCTCCTCAAATCTTAGATTTCCAGAATGGAAAAAAAAATGCCTCAAGGGTCATTAAATCCAACCTCACTTGTCCCCCATCTCCTAGCTGTGTGATGTTTATCAAGTTATATAACCTCTCTAAGCTCTGTTCCTATTTCAAAAACAGAGATGATGACATCTACTTGTGGAGCTGTGTTGAGGATTTGTTGGGATAATGGCTGAGAAGTGCCCATTCCCATGCCAGGCACACAATAGGTGCTCATTAAGTTGAGCTTCCATGATCATTTCCAGGACATTTGTATTCTCCTTAAAGTTCATCCCAAAGTTCATGCCATTTTACGGGACAACGAGGTCTCTCTGGAGGGAGTTTTCCAGATAGTGCATTATTCTCAATTTACACTCGCTTTCATTTACTTATAGACTTATTGATAGCTGCACTGAAGGATTTCTTGAGCAGGTTACTTTTTCTTACTGAGACTCAGTTTTCCCACCTGTAACATGTGAGAGTTAATCCTTCCCATTCTGCCCGAGGAGCTGGTGAGAGTGTTTGTGACCAAGAGAAGGGCCTTATTCCTGGAAAGGACACTATACCCACTTGCCCATGCAGGTCAGCATGTGTGCATGTGCGTCTGGGCTCAGTTCTGTGTGTGTCTATCTCTGGGTGGGGTGTTTCTCGACCACAGGAGACAATTGCATTTGGGTCCTAACCTGGCACAGAGTCTTGCCCTGTGCAGGGGCTGGAACAGTGCTTGCGGGTTTGTGTGCACAGGTGTGACCCACATGTGTGCATGCATGTTTAGTCCTCTGTGTGTCCCCATCTCCCTCCTCTCATCAATACCTCCCACTCCCACTGTCCCTGGGAAGGCAGGCTATCAGTTAAGCCATGTCCTGACCCTGTGCTTATGTTTTCTCTCTCCAGATGTGGTCCTCAAGGTCATGGACAATAAAAAGAAAGAGGAGTTGCTGTCCTACAATATCCCCATCAAATACCTGCGAGTCTTCCACCCCTACCACTTTGAGCTGGTGAAGGTGAGGCAGAGGCCTGGGCCAGGGGACTGTGGGGGAGAGTGGGAACCTACGTGAACACCCCCAGCCCTTCCTTAGAGCAGCCCTGGGCATCCCACACCCACCCACAGCACGACACATCCAGGCCCACGTGGGGCTCTGGAAATAGCTTCTGGCACATAGCTAGGAATGACGTCCATAGGAATTTGGAATTCTCCAAATTTATCTTTGTATAACAGTCCACTTAGCATGAACAACCACCACATTAAATGAATACACCAATTAAAGAGATATTCTGATTCCATAAATGTTAAAAGACAAGGATGGATCTCAAAGTCCAAGAAACATGACATTTACCAAGCCCCGCTGTGTCCGGGTCTTGTGCTAGACACTTCATGCATCGTCTCTAGCCTCAAGGAAAATGGCATTTGCACACATGGGACTGAGACTTGGGAACAGGAACCATCTCATTCTTGGTCACAGAGGGAGAGAGTGAGTGGTTGGCAGAGTCGAGGGTGAGCCCTGGTTATGCCATCTTCCCAGTCAGGTCACCTTCACCTGCCACCTGAACTGAAGAAAGGACCGGGAGAGTGGGGGCATATGGGGAACAAATCATTTTCTGGAATGCACTGGCAACTGGCATGAGCTGGAGTAGAGAGCCTCAGATCCCTCAGCCCATGGCCTGGACCTCCCAGGCCAGTCCCCTTGTCCCCTCTCCCCTCAATAGAGGAGATAAGTCACTCCCTCATTGCTCAAGAACTTAGGAAGCACCTACTGTGTGCAAGTACTGACCAGAGAGGAACAGAAGCGTGACCCTCTTCCCCCAGTATGCACTCCAGACCCCTACAGAATTGAGAGTGAGGAACAGTGTGAGGCTGGCTTGTCTGGGTCCCTCTCCCAGGTATGCTGGTCACTAGCTGGACCTCACACATCACCACTTGACCCCCACCTCCACCCTCATCAGCAGAGCTGGGACAGTACACCTCCTGGCATGGTCGCCTGGAGGAGCCTGTGCAGGGCAGGGCACAGTGCCAGTGCATAGTAGGTGCTCAATTTGATCAGTTCTCCTCCTCCTGCCCTGCCTCCTCCAGGCTCTGGTCCTGACCTTTTTTCCAAACAAGTCTTCATCCATGGCTTTGCCTTCCCTTATGCCCCAAGGGGAACCCCAGTCCCAGGGATGAGTCACCAGGGCCAGGGAGGGAAGCAAAAGAGAGAGGAGAGACTCCCCCTGGGCGACCTGGCACCTGAGCTGTCATTCTGGGGGCACTACCCAGGCACCCCGACTCTGCGTCCACTGACAACCCAGGCCTTGTTATCATGTCCTCACCAGAGAGCAGACAGCAGCTGTCCTTGCAAGGGTGATGAAATATTCCAACGGAAAAGGGAAGATTTATTGTATTGATCTCGGAAGGGCTCGCAGGGACATGGGCTTTAATTATCAGCTCAGGGCCCCTGTGGAGCAATGCCGGTGACTGTGTGCAAAGGGCTGGATTTATGACCAGGGCCTGCCCCTCAGACGCTCTTCTTCCATGCTTCCTTCTCCCACCCTGCCTCCAGCCCACCCAGTCTGGCAACGTCAGCGACACCACAGCCGAGACCAAGCTGTACGCAACAGTCGTTCGAAAGAGCAGCTTCATCCCCCGCTACATTGGCTGCAGTCACACAGCCCTGGAGGTACCAGGGCTGGGGCCCTCTGGGGTGACAGGTGAGGTAGGATGGGGCTGAGCTTTGAGCAGCCCCCAGGCCCTGCCCTTAGCCCCTTCTGGCTGGTCTGAGGTTGTAGAGCAGAGGTGTCGAGAATAGAAGAACAAGCCAGGTCTCCCGGAAATAGCCAAAGCAGGCGGGGCACGGTGGCTCACACCTACAATCACTGCGCTTTAGGAGGCCAAGGCAGGAGGATCACTTGAGGCCGGAGTTGGGGACCATACACATAGCGAGACCCCATCTGTACAGAAAAAAGAAAATAACTAGTGTGTGAAGACAAGCCCTGCTACACCAGGCATGATGCGAATGAAGAAGCTGTCACCGCTCCTTCCCTTTTGGGCCCCAGAGGTGACAGGCAGGGCTCTGACTCAGCTCTGCTCCTTGTGTACCGCCCCTGGGCTGCAGCGATGATGAGGGCCTTCTAGAGTTATGTCTCTCTGAATCCTGTTGGTGGGGAAACCCCAGGCTCTCCTCCTGGGCCCACCATCCTGCTGTTTTCTATTCCTTTCTTTTCCCCTGAGTAGTGACTAATGCCTAGGACCCAAGTCAAAGTGGTAGCCTCCCAACCTTTCCTTCAGTACTGTCCATTAGGTGTTCATTCTTTTTGTTTTTTTGTTTTGTTTTTTTTGTTTTGTTTTTAATTGGAGTCTCACTCTGCCACCCAGACTGGAGTGCAGTGGCCACTCCTGGCCACCACAGCCTCGATCTGCTGGACTCCGGCAATCCTTCCGCCTCAGCCTTCCAAGTAGTTGGAACTACAGGCGTGTGCTACCACACCTGGTAATTTTTTTTGTATTTATTGTAGAGATGAGGTCTCGCCAAGTTGCCCAGGCGGGTCTCAAACCCGCAGGCTCAGGCAATCCACTCACCTCAGCCTCCCAAAGCACTGGGATTACAGGCTGAGCCACCGAGCCCGGCTAGGTGTTCATTCATTCATTCTATCTACAGAGGCTCTTCTATTAGCCAGGACAGGGCCCGGCCTGGTTTGGGCCTGGTCACCAGCCTTTCAACCCATCACCTTCCACCCCAGGCTGTTTTGCATCTCCCAGAGAAGTTGTTGGTGTCGAGGCAGAGACCCAGCTCCTCTCCACTCCCCAGCCTTCAAACTGCCTGTGGGTGACAGACCCAAATCCAGTTATGGCTCGAGTATGATTCAGGGGATCCCCGGGGATCAGGTTCAGGGCTTCCCCTGTCCCACCATGGCTGACCGGCTCTCCCCACCCCTCCTCTCAGCACTGTGAGCCTGGCAGGGCAAGAGCAGTTTTTTTGTTCTGTTTTGATTCAGGGTCTTACTGTGTCACCCAGACTGGAGGACAGTGGCACAATCAAGGCTCACCACAGCCTCAACCTCCTGGGCTCAGGCGATCCTCCCATCTCAGCCTCCTGAGTAGCTGGGACTACAGGCATATGCCACCACACTCTGCTAGGGTTTTTTTTTTTTTAATATATATAGAAGAGGGGTCTCGTTATATTACCCAGGTTGGCCTCAAATTCCTGGGCTCAAGTAGTCCTCCCACCTTGGCCTCCCGAAGTGCTGGGATTACAGGCATGAGTCACTGCCTAGCTCACAGTGCTGTACATGCCACGGTCCCAGGGGTAGCCATGGAAAAGCAGAAATGTGGATCAGGGATTCTGGCTCCCACACCAGAGTCTCCTTGGGTTTCAGGGTCCCCAGCTGCGAAATGGGGCTAAAGAACTATTCCGCTCCCCTATGTCCCCTCTCTCTGCTATCTTGCCCATTCCTAAGGATGGCCAGCAGCTCACACACATGGAACAAGGAAGAGTGGCCACAGCTTGGCTTTGCTGTTCCTAAACCGCACCCCATGGGGAGGGGGCCATCCCTGAGACCCAGGCAGAGGCTTCTGTCTGGAGGAGGCTTGGCTCTGCCCCACCCCAACCTCGCCCTCTGACTTCCTGGCAGAGCCTGGGCCTCTGTGGCCCTCAGATACCCTACCTGTGTGACAGGTGTGGTCGCACCAGCAGGTGTGCCTGGGCAGCAGTCCTGTTCACACTGACCAAAGTCAACACAGAACAGGTGTGGATTAGATGCCCCCGAAAGCCTTACACCTGGGGAATCCTTGTGAGCAACAGGACCTGACCGCTCCAGTGAAAACCTCAGGCCCAGACCTCTAGCCCCACCCAGAGTTACAAATGCCACCATCAGAGACTCCATGCTTTGAAGGGGATGAAGGGACATCATCCCTGGAGGACCCAGTGGCAGTGGTAAGGCCCTGAGGACTGTACTAGGCACTCATGTGTGGAGTCAGTGGCAACCCCTGAGATGGGCCCCAGCAGAGGGGAGTGTGCTGAGGCAGAGGAGACAAGGGAGAAGGATCTAGAACAGGCCCCACCCCAGGCCCACCTCCCACTGAGGCTCAGAGCTAGAGGGATTGGGGAGATGATGGTCCAACCCCCTCAGTGTATAAGTTGGGAAACTGAGGCCCAGAGTGGCACTAGGACTGCCAAGGTGACCCAGCTTGAGTAAGCGGTACTGCAGGAGACCAGGGAGGCCTCTTCCCATCCCGAGCTATGCCCAGGGTGTGGCCCCTCAGCTGAGTCCACAGCCCCTTCCTCTTCCTGCTTCTCTTCCCCTGGAGCCAGATCCCAACCATCCCCGAGACCCTCAAGAGGCCACTGCAGGTCGCCCCTCCCGCGTCCAGGTCTCTCTGAGAGCCCCCTTTCATGTTCAACAACACAGAGTCAGCTCCTCCCTCCATGATTCCCACCTCTCTCCCTCATTAATATGATTAATATTCAAATGAGTAATGTTAATAGGATACTCATTTGTCCCACAAACATAGACTGAGTCCTGCTCTGTGCTCTTTTGCCGAAACCTGGGGCAACAGACATGGTCCCTGCCTGTGCAGAGCTTAGGTTCTAGCCAGAAAATAAATAAGAAATACATGAGAATAAACACGAGCTATGATGAATTCTATGGAAGAGGCAATACAGCAGCCAAAAGAGAGAGAGAGAGGACTGGATGGGCTGCCTTAGGAAGAGTGGTTATGGAAGGCTTCTCGGAGGTGGTGACATTTAAGCTATAGGACGAGCAGGAGCCAGCCATGATGAGTTCCTGGTGGCTGGGGGGAGTCTAGGCAGAGGGATCAGTGTGTGCAAACACCCTGAGGCAGAAACAAGCAGAGCATGTTGAAGGAGAGAGAGAAAACGAGTCTGGCACCAAAAGAGGGGGCACGGGGACTGGGCTGTCAGGAGATGTGGCCCAGGGCTGTGCAGGCCGACATGTGTGGGTCTTGACAGCCATGTAAGAAGCAGGGAATTCATTCTGAAGGCAGTGAGGGCCATGGCAGCATCTCAAGCAGGGGAAGGACAGGGTCCCATTTATTTATTTATTTTTGAGTTGGGGTTGTCCAGACTAGAGTGCAGCGGAACTATCATGGCTCACTGTAGCCTTGACCTCCTAGGCTTAGGCGATCCTCCCACCTCAGCCTCCAGAGTAACCGGGACTACAGGCACATGCTACCATACCCAGCTAATTTTTTAAAAATTTTTGGAGAGACAGGTTCTGGCTGTGTTGCCCAGGCTGGTCTCAAACTCCCAGCCTCAAGTGATCCTCCCACCTCAGCCTCCTAAAATGCTGGGATTACAGGCGTGAGCCACCAAATCCAACTCAATTCATTTTTAAAAAGACAGGTTTTGCCGCTGGGTGTCAAATTCCTGGGGAAGGGGTGGCTTGGTGTCAGGGAAGGGAGTGGAAGTAGAGGGGTCAGAGCAAGAGGGACAGCTGCAGGGAGCTAGGGTGAAGGCTGAGGGAGAACAGGGGCCCCTGGTGGGTTAGGGGGACATCAGCGGCTCTCGGGATGACGGTGAGAATGCGGGAGCCGGAAGCCATGCTTACCCCTCTGCCTATCCAGGGCCTCCCAGGTCTTGGCCGAGCAGGAGTCAGCGAGGGCTGGAGCAAGGCTCTTGCCCATCACCCCTGGAGATGCTGTCCACTCTGCTCTGCGGCCTCCTGCTGGGAGCCCTGCTCTGCCTCCTGAAGGCTGTGCCACTGGAAGTCAGGACTGGGTGCAGGGAGGTCCCTCAGAGGTGTTGGAAGCCTGAGGGGTAACCAGGGGGTGGTGGGACAAGTGACCACTGGGTCTGATAAAAAAAGAGGTGCCCAGAGATGTGGATGCCACGATCTGGTTCCACACTAGCCCTTGCCAGGGAAGCCCTGTGGGGGGCAGGCACCGGGGTAACGAAACCAAGGCATTCGGAGGAACTGTCTGTGATTGCCGACCTCGGGAAACTCAGACCCGAGCCCCGGGTCCTTGGTTTACAAAGTGCTTTCCCACAAACTGTCTCATCAGAGACCCCTCAGGAGCCGGGATGAGGGTTTTGCCCACCTTGATGAGCAGAAACTGAGGAGCTAGAACACCCAGCCCTAAACCTAACAGGGGCCAAGGTTAGAACATGACTCTCCTGACCTCCTGCCCAGGTACCCAGCCTCATCTCACCCTGCTCCCCAAGGAAACAGGTGTAAAAGACTCACCACTGAACTCTAGGGCAGAAAACTGGGGCAACTGCTTCAGCTAGGCAGGGAAAGCTTCCTGGAGGAGACAGCCTTGTGCATAGTAAGAAGTAGGGCAGGGATCAGGGAAGGGCAGATGTGGCATGCAGAGGAGCCCACAGCTGGGGAGGGAGATGGTAGGCTAGTTGGTGTGCCTGGGAGGGCCCAGGCTGCACAGGGCTCACCTGCCTCCCCCCCTCTAGGTCTTTCTCCGGGGAGTCAACGAGCCCCTGGCCAACAACGCCCACCCCATGGTGGTGATTGTGCGGGTGGTTCCCAACTACAAGGAATTTAAGTGAGTGGGGCCCAGGTGGGTGTGGGCGAGGAGGGAGGACAGAGGACAGAAGGGGGAGAGGCCATCAGTGCCACCACAGGCTGATTCCAGGGGCTCTGGAAACCCCCTTCCCATGAGGCCCTTCCGGCATCCCCACTGCATCTTGGGCTCCCGTAAGCCCCCCACAGTGGTCAGTCCTTTCTTTCCCCAGGGTGAGCCCAGACTTCTCCTGAGAGCAGGCTGGGAAGGAGGGTGAGTGCCCACATCAGGCCCAAAGCTGCGGGGGGAGCCAATGTGTGGAGGATGGGGGGTTCTCATTCCCAACCTCTCTGTCCCACCCTCCCCCACACTCCTTCCCGCTCTAGTGGGCCACAGGCTCCAGCCGGTGGCTGACCACCAGGGGGCAGTCCAAGGGCCCACCTAGAACTTCATGACCTTTAGCCCTGCCGTGGCTTCTCTTCCCTCCCCTCCTGGGGGTCTCCCTGGCCCCAGCCCCAACATGTCCCCTCCTTCCCAAACTTCCTTGAGTTTGGTGGTTTCCAGTCTTCAGGAGGAGACTCCAGCCATTTGGCCATATGGGGAAGAAGCCGCGCCCCCCAGGAACACACGACCTCTGTGATGGCACCATCTCCTGAGGGTCAGGCGCCTGCCTCGGTTGGACACGGAACCCAGAGTGCTGAGCCTGCCTCCTTGCCTCTCCAGGGTCAGCCAGGCCAACAGGGACCCAGGCTCTGAGGGGCTGCCCATCACGCCACTGCCCTTCCCAATCCCATCCGTGATGAACTTCGATGTGCCTCGGGTCAGCCAGAATGGCTGCCCTCAGGTATGGCTCCTCTCTCTGCCTCTTTCTCGTGGGTTCATGTTTCTTGGAACTTCCCACACAGCTGCCTGTTCACGCATTCACCCAGTCAACCCTTGACCTTGAGTAAGAGTTGGCTGAATCCTGCGCATGCCAGGGGTTGTACTCAGCTGTGCTGCATAGAGTCCCCTCAGGGGATTCTTGGTCTGGTACAGTGGGAATCACATTGTGAAAAGGTTACACATAAGCACCAGATAATGTAGAGTCTCATAACAAAGCCAGAGTGACTGTCAGAGCCGCACAAATCAGAGAAGACACAAAAGGACAAATGTTCGATTCCACTTACACGGGGTCCGTAGAATGAGAAAGTTCTCAGACGCGGGAGGTAGAACAATGAGTGCCAGGGGATGAGGAAAGGGAAACGGAGAGTTATGGATAAAGGGTTTCCATTTGGGGTGATGAGAAAGTTCTAGAAATAGATTGTGGTGACGATTAGACAACAGTATGAATGAACTTAATGCCCCTGAACAGTACGCTTAAAAAGGGTTAAAGTGCAGTCAAGCATGGTGGCTCACACCTGTAATCCCAGCACTTTGGGAGGCAGAGGCAAGAGGATTGCCTGAGCCCAAGGGTTCAAGACCAGACTGGGCAACTTGGTGAGACTTT
>NW_007258192.1:260118-263707 GCF_000164805.1 Carlito syrichta | reverse complement strand
AAAACATAGGTACTATACAATTACCTAACTGATTGTGGGGGATGGTAATAATAGTGTGTATAATCATAATTTTCCTTTTTAATAGAAAGGTGAGAGAAATGTCAATTAAAAGGTCTCATCTGGGATACTGGTCTTTTTACATTGTCAGGAACAGTTTAAACTGGCAAGTAGTGGTTTAATTACCACTATTTTGTAGTACAAAAAATACATTAAAAGTTTTGAAGTTTTAATTTGAGAATTATTTTAGTGCCACTCAGACTTGGAGAAATTATATTTTCTTCGTTACAAGAGGTTTTCATTTTTTTGATTTTTCTTTTGGGGAGTCAGAGTCTCTCTCACTCTTGATCAGCTCGAACCTCAGCCTCCCAAAGGCGCGGGATTACAGGCTGAGCCACCGAGCCCAGCTCACAATAAATTTTTTAAAAATCAGAGGAGAGAGATATGAAGCCTGGGTGACGGGGGGCGGGAGGAGCTCTGTCTTGAATTTTCATAGAAGAAGGGTCGGTACAGGGCAGTTGAGAGCAGCAAGAGCACGAGCAAGAGGTGGAGACACACAGGACATGATACGTGCCAGGACAGACAGGAGGGCAATGTGCTTGAGTGTGAGTGGGGGGCAAATACTGCTATGGTTGGGCCCAGGGGGATGGCCAGATTGACCTCTTCCCATAGCTGGCCCTTCAGTGCCAGCCTGCCCCACACAGTAGTCCCAACATTTTTAGGGACCTTTGAGGACTGGGAGCTTCTCAGAGGTCCCTCCTGTGGTCTGCCCACCAGTGCTCATGTCTGGCAGGGCAAAAATAGAACAAGACACCCTTTCGGAGGCTCAGCCTTCATTTAAGGGAAAGACATTTGAAGAAGGCTCAGACATGGGGGAAGAGTGATGGTGGCAGGGAGGGTGGGATGAAGGGGGACCCTGGGGACAGAGACTTCAAACCCAAACCAATCCTTTGCCTGATTTCCCCAGAGTTAGTTCACACATGGCCCTGCATTTGCCCAGAAAATTATGAACCAATCAGCAGGCTGTCCCGAGGGACAGGAGGCGCTGCTGGCGTTAATGAGTGAGCCCCTCCCACCCCCAGACCCTCTCTGCTATCTCTGCTGCCTACCTAGTCTGGGTGGGGGAGGTGCCCTTCACTACAGAGACTTGCCCCCAGTACCGTTTGGGGCCAGAAGGACTCAGAGCTAGAGGTCCAGCAATGGCAGAACACTTGTTGGAGGTCACCCAACACCATGGCAGCTGGGCTGGTTGAGAGCTTGGTGGCAGCCAGTACAGAGGTGTCCAGGTGCAGCAGTGAGAGAACAGGAGGGACAGGCTGCTGTGGTGAGGGAGGGGTAAAGGGTGGCACAAGTAGGTCCCCACCTGGAGGGTGCACCAGTCAGCAGCCCTAGGCTCAGAGCTCACTCAGCCCCCATCCTGTCCCCTCTGAGCTTAAGCACCCCTCATCTCTACAGTGGAGAGGGGAGCGGGGCTGGACTAGGTAATTTCCAGGGTCTGCCTTCTGACATCTTGAGGGGCTGTAAGTTCCTGCCAACTTTCACCATGCAAAAGCTAAGTGGATAGGGATTGGAGGGTTCAGCAGACCGGGTTTGAGCCCTGCTTACTAGCTGTGTGAACTTTGGCAAGTTGCTCAATTTCTCTGGACCTATGGATTCCTACCTTATGGAACTGTTAGGAGAACTTAAAGGATCACTTGTGCAAAGTGTCCAAGCCCAGGGTCCAAGTTAAGTGGGTTCTGCCCCTTCAGAGCTGCACCTCCTCCAGTGCCAAATGCCCCCTCCAAGGCCAGCCTCACCACTTCTCTTGACACATTTGCCTCCAAGTAATAGAAACCCCAACTCGCATCAACTTAAACATAAGGATATTTGTTGTCATAAGTCACAAGAAGTCCGGACATAGGCTGCTGCCCCAATTGTGCTGGCTCAGAAGCTCCTCCGGAACCTAAGATCTTTCTAACATCCCAAATTGCCATCTTCAGCTAGCCTACAGCTCAAGGGGGATAAATGTTCTGGGCATGCCATCCAGATATAACCCAAGAGGAGGGGAAGAGGTGGATATCCTCTTCTTGTGGGTGGTTTTACTAAACTGGAAACCAAACTCCCCCAGGCAGACCTCCCTCCCATCTCATTGGCAGGGAATGAGACACTTGCCCTTTTCTGAGCCAATCACAGAGGAGGGGTGTGGCTCTGCTCCCTCCCATCTCATTGGCCAGAATTAGAGTACTTGCTCTTTCCTGAGCCAATCACTGAGGAGGATTGTAGTTCTGCTCCCTCTTGCCTCATTGGCCAGAATTGGGTCACTGCTCTTCCCTGAGTGAATCACTGAGGAAGGGTGTGTTTCCACCCTTGTGGGTAGTGATGAGGTGGTGTGCTGGAGGGACTTCCTTGACCAAAGGGTGTGTTGCTAGCTATGAGGATGGAGCTGGAATGGTTGCGGGCCAGGCGGGCCTCAGTGCCACTTGGTAATGATGGCCAAACCCAAGATCTGGTGAGTTAAGGGATAGGTGGGTCATCAGGCTTGACCTGGCCCAACCTGCTGTACCCAACATAGGATGACCCATAGAAGGGCCATCGTGGGACAGTCTGCTCCTGTTGTCTCCACCTCCCACAGAGCTGGGGCAAAGCTCCAAGAAGCTAAAACACAGGCAGAGGTGAAAAAAGACAAGTGTGCTCACAGCCAGCCTGATCCCGGACTCTCCAGGGGCCCCTCTGCATCCCCCACAGACCCGCCCTAGTGCTAAACTCCCCACTAGCCTGGACCAGTGTAACAGCCTTCCCTCAGGCCCCTGCCATCCATCCCTTGAGAAGCAGCCAGGGCATCCCCTCCCCAGGGCTAGGCTCTTCCCCAGCCAGGGCCAAGCCCCACTCTTAGCCAGGTCCTCAGGCCCTGTGCCCTCTAGCCTCCTGACTCACAGCTCCAGTTCACACAAGTGTTCCCCAGCCCCCCTGGATGACTCACTGTTCTCCACACCTGTGCTGCCCTCTCTCACCTCCAGCCTCTATCTCTGCTGAACTTTCAACCTGGAACGGACTTCCTCCTTCTTACCTACTGCCCCTGTCCTTCCAGTCCTCCCTGAGGGAGGGGTCAGAAGTCGTGGCTTTCTCCTGGGACATCCTGGCTCCCACAGCTACAACTTGCTTACCCTCTACACGGATTGTGTGTGGTGTGTGTGTCTGTCTCCTATCCCCTTGGAAGATGGTGGGCTCAGGGGCCGGGGCAGGGTCTGGCTCAGCCCCTACATGGGCCCGGCAGCACCCCACAGGCATCAGGCATGGAAAAGTCCTCCAGTCAACATTTGTTGAGTTCAGCTGAACCAAACATTCACCTTAACAGCAAAATAGCCATGGTCGCCTTCAACCACAGGTGCAGCCTTCCAGATGCGAAATGTGAAGCATTTTCCTATTGGATGATGGGAAAACCAGGTTCCAGAGAGAGGAAGAGACTTGTCAAAGGTCACATGCAAAGTTGAGGCAGACCCAGGCCCAGAACCAAGGTGTCTAGCTCCCTAGTGCCCTCCCTGCCACCCCTCCCATCAGCTGCCAGCGACTCCTCCCAGGGCGGCTGCCACTGTGCCTGGGCATAGCAGGCAGC
>NW_007258192.1:230655-260062 GCF_000164805.1 Carlito syrichta | reverse complement strand
CGGCAGATATGGGTGTGGTTGTAGATGGGCCCAGGGAGAATAGGAGGAGGGCCCATGGGCCCATGGCATGAAGGCTGTGTCCTGAGGGAAAGCAGATCTGCCTCGTTGCAGGGGTTAGTGGCTTTTCTGAAGATCACAGCTGAGGGTTCATCGTGTTCCTTAATGCCTTTCCCATTAGCATCTGCAGGCGGTGTCTACCCCGCCCCGCCCCACCCTTCACACCCAGCAGCCACAGCACCTGCACCAGGGCCCTTTAACCTTCTGCAGGTCCTTTAACCTTCAGTCCTGCCCTCACCACCCCACCCCCACACGAGAGGGTGACCCTCCCTCCCCAGTTCCAGGTCTAAGACCCTGGGGGACTTACGCTGGGAAGTTATCCTGGGAAGGGGCCATCCCTTGCTGGGCAGGCAGCACTCACCACCTCCAGCTTTGTATAGTCCATTTAGACACATTAATAGGCCCTAGAGAGAATGGCTAGCATCATTAAATAACTCCCCTCTAGGGTGGGAGTAAGGCATGACAGCAGGGGACTGAGCCACAGGTCCTCCCTGAGTGACCCAATACCTGGCAGATGGTCCAGGCCAGGCGGACCCTCTGGCACCCAGGAGAATGGCTGGCTCTGGGACGGGCATGGTTTGGGGGCCACAGAACCCAGAACTAACTTCTCTAACTTCTCTCCCACCAGGAGTGTCTCAGGGACACCCTATCACCTCAGGCCCTGTTCAGGTGTTCAGGCCCCCCAGCCCTGCAGTGACTGTAACCCATCTCCCCAGGAACAGAGGCAGACACAGGTGGTCCCAGGCTGGGTCTGGGAATACCAGGCACATTGGTATAACAGGCAGCAGAGCCCCACACTGTGGGGGAGTGGCCCCACACTGATATTTCACAGTCCTGCACCAGTGACTCCCAGAGCTGGTGGTGCATTTGTACTGACCTTTTCAGGCAATGACTGATTCCTGCAGGGGAGCAGGAGGTGGGAGCGGCTGCCACTGTTACTGAGAGCCCCTGGTGGGGGACAGCCCCTGGCTGGGGACAGAGGCAAGGCAGTCCTTGGACAGTCTGTACCAGTGACCTGCATCCCTCTCCATGCTGGGACACCCGTCTAACATCGCTCCACCCTCCAGCCCTTGCAGACACTGGGCCTTCCCCCAGAGTCTCCCCTCATCCCAGATGTCCTCTGCACCCATCATGCCCGGTGCCACCCCACGGTTCTGTGTATGCTGTTTTCCCACCAAAGACCTATGTCCCTCTCGCCCCCTTGTCTTATCTTCCTCCAGAACCTTCCACTGTGTCTGCTTCCCTCAAGGCAGCTTTTCTGACACCTGAAAATGTCTCTTCTAGCTCTCTTATCTGGAGGCTGTAGTTCAAGCTGTATCCGTGTGTGCCCCAACTGCTTGTTAGGGTGCCATCAAGTCCCCTGAATAGCTCACTGGCCCACACCGTGACACGCCAAGGCTCTGGAGTCCACAGACCTGTCTCAGCCTCCCATAGGGAGGCAGAACCTGTGAAGGCAGAGGAATGGTGTCAGCGTAGAGGTCATGTCTAATTTGGCACCTGTGATACCACCTACCATGGGTGTGAACATTGTGCGACACTTTAGGAAAACAGTTTACCAGTAATGAATCGAGTGCCTTAAAATATATGTGTCCATTAACTCAGCAATTCTGTTTTAAGTAGTTGCACTAAGAAACTAATTTGAGATTTAGAAATATGTGACAAAGAACGTTCCATGCAAGGTTATTATGGCGAAAAATGGGAAGGAAGAAATCAGGGCACTTGGACATGATGGAATATCCTGAAGCCACTAAAGTTTATGGGTAGGTTGAGCATGGTGGTGCATGCCTATAATCCTAGTACTTTGGGAGGCTGAGGAGAGAGGATCAGTTGAAGCCAGAAGCTGGAGACCCTATCTCTACAAAATAAGACATTTTTTTTTTTTTGAGTTGGAGTCTCACTCTGTCACCCAGACTGGAGTGCAGTGGCCACTCCCAGCCACCGCAGCCTCGACCTGCTGGGCTCCGGCGATCCTTCCGCCTCAGCCTTCCGAGTAGCCGGAAGTACAGGCCTGCGCTACCATGCCCGGCTGATTTTTTTGATTTATTGTAGAAGTGAGGTCTCACTGCCCAGGCAGGTCTCGAGCCCGCGGGCTCAGGCAATCCACTCCCCTCAGCCTCCCAAAGGCGCGGGATTACAGGCTGAGCCACCGAGCCTGGCTAAATAAGATATTTTTAAAATGATAACAAAATGCAGTAATAAAAAAGTCATAGATAACAAGAGCCTCTAGATATGTTCAGGTTTTAATGGTGAGTAAAAAGGCAAGATGCTAGGTGAACAATTATACTCAAAATATGCATAGAAAAACCTAGAAGGAAGTACACGGTTTTATGAATGGTTATCTTTAGTGCAGGAACATGGGAGTTTTTTTCTTCTTTCTACTTTTCTATATTCCCCCCCAAAAAAAATTTTTTTTTGAGTTGGAATCTCACCCTGTTGCCCAGGCTGGAGTGCAGTGGCATGCTCACAGTCACCCCAGCGTCAACCTGCTGGGCTCCAGCAATCCTTCTGCCTCAGCCTTCCAAGTAGCCAGAACTGCAGGCTACGCATTACCATGCCTGGCTAGTTTTTTATTTATTGTAGAGACAAGATCTCGCCAAGTTGCCCGGTCTGGTCTTGAACCTGCGGGCTCAGGCAATACACTTACCTCGAGCCACTGAGCCCAGCCTATTTTCCAAAATTTATCCATAAAGTGTGTTGCTTTCATAACGAAAACAAGCACTTGTGACATGCATAGACACACACAACCAAATATCCCAGCATGCCTCAATTTGGGAGAAGCCACGACCCTACCCTCTCTCTCCAGCTGTCCAAGCCTGGGGGACCCCCCGAGCAGCCACTGTGGAATCAGTCCTTCCTGTTCCAAGGCCGAGACGGAGCCACGAACTTCTCAAAAGACACAGCCCTGGTGCTGGAGTACTATCCTTCCACTTCAAGTAGGTACCCCTGGCCTCCCAGGGCGCATGCCTCAGAGATTTGTATGAATGAATGTTGGGACCACCCCACCTCTGTCTCCTGCAGGGATCAGTTAAGGGACCCTGGGCCCGAGGCAGAGGAGCACCTGGCTGTATCCCTGTCCACAAGCCAGGACACGTGGCCCTGTCCCCATGCTATGTTTTTGTGTTTGTTTGTTTTGGCTTTTTTTTTTTTTTGAGTCCAGGTCTCAATCTGTAGTCCAGCCTGGAGTGCAGTGGCACAATCACAGCTCACCACAGCCTCGACCTCCTGGGTTCAGGCGATGCTTCTGGTTCAGCCTTTTGAGTAGCTCACACCAGTGCGCCACCACGCCCAGCTAATTTTATTTTTTTCAGAGATAAGTTCTCACTGTGCTGCCCAGCTGATCTCAAACTCCTGGGCTCAAGCAACCCTCCCATTTCCGTCTCCCAAGGTGCTGAGATTACAGGCATGAGCCGCCACACCCAGCCTCCCATGCTATGTTCTTACTGCACCCATCAGTGAGGGGGATGGGTGGGGGAGACAGGATTCGGAGACCAGCTGGTCCACAGTCTTACTTCCACACCATGGGATTGAAGCCCCCAAACAGCAGAGACGAGGGTGGTCTATATAAATACCCGGAGATGTGGCACATGTTTAGAATTGGCTTTGAATTCGCAAAGTCCTGGAGATCGGAAGAGGAGGAGGATGTATATGCAAGGAAAGGCCAGGAGGCAGAAAAGCAGGTGGGGCGGTGGGGTGTGGGGGGCTGGATGCTGGGTCCCAAGGACGGGACTGAGTGGAGACTCTGGCGGGAGCCCCAGTGTCCTCCCCCCGCAGTGAGAGGCAGCCAGCCATGGACACTCTCCCGGCCCCTGGGCATCTCCGTGCTGCCGCTGAAGAGTCATTTGTACCGAAAGATGCTGATGGGGAAAGGCCTGGACGGGCTGCGTGTGGAGCAGCTCCCCATCACAGTGAGCCCCCCGCCCCGGGATGGGGCCCCCACTGGCCTGCCTGGCCCTGCCCCGCCCCCTCCTCCTTGACATGCCTCCACAGGGGAAGGGCTTTTCCAGGAGATTCCACCAGTGTACCCACCAGGGAAGCCAGCCCCTGTAGGTGTGAGCAGCTCCCAGGAACCTCCAGCCAGAGGAATTGCCCCCGAGCCGCCCGGGTTCAAATCCTGTCTTGTCCCCACCCTCACTGTGGAACCTGGGGCAAATGACTTAACCTCTCTTAACCTCAGAGTCCCTAACTCTAAAATGGGAACAGCACACCCAGTACACAATCCCTGTGTATAATGAAAGAGTTAAGAGCTCAGACTCTAAAGCCAGACTGTCCGGGTCCAAATTCTGGTTCCACCACTTAAAGCTTATGTGGCTGTGAAAATTACTTAAAGTTTCAATGCCTCAGTTTCCCTGTCTTTAAAATAGGCACATAGTAATATCACCTTTCTCATAGGGTTGCTGTGAAATTTTATTCTAAGTCCTCAATAAAAATTAATATCCCTATTATCGATGTCTATTTCTAAACCACCTTTGCCCCTAAAATACTTCTGGCCATCCTGAAATAATTGACCTCAACAAGCAGGCATGCTCCCTCCTCCAGAAGACGAGGCTGGAGGTACCAGTCAGGTCTCTGGTCTCTGGTGGAGCTGAGAAGGGAAGTGTGGTGGCTGTAAGGCAGGGCAGAGGTAAAAGGCCAGCTCCAGCCTCCCTCCACCCTCCTGGGCACAGCCCCCAGCAGATGCCTTCCTGACAAACCTAGAACAGTGGGTGGAGCGGAGGCTGGAACAGAGGCCAGAGTGGAGGCCGCAGCTACCCTGGCCAGCGTGGTCTGAGTACTTCCTTCTCCTCCCAGGACACCAACCTGAAAACCATAAATGGGGAGGCCCCCACAGTGAATCTCTCCTTCCAGCTGCTCTCCTCCGAGGTAAGGAGGCAGATCCAGGGGCCAGGGGAAGGGAGGGACTGGCAGATCTGGGCCAGTGAGGTTCCACCTCCCTCACTACAGCTAGCCTTGTTCAGGGTCTGGGGGCAGGGGCTTCTGGGAGGAGGGGACTGCTGCTTTAGACAGAGATGTCTGCGAGTGATTTGAGGCTCCAGAAAACCAGAGAGAAAGCTGAGATTAGGGAGAGGCCAGTTGAGAGCAGAGGGCCACCCAGACCTGAGAGTCAGTCTCTGGTCCAGCCCAAGCCAAGCCTGGCTCGCTGGGATCAAGATCCTGCAAGGGTGAACTAGGACGTCAGTTTTCTGTTGCTGCGTAACCAACTTAATGGTTTAAAACAACACCCAGCCGGGCTCGGTGGCTCAGCCTGTAATCCCGTGCCTTTGGGAGGCTGAGGTGAATGGATTGCCTGAGCCCGCGGGTTCGAGACCCGCCTGGGCAACTTGGTGAGACCTCATCTCTACAATAAATAAAAAAATTAGCCAGGCATGGTAGCGTGTGCCTGTAGTTCCAGCTACTTGGAAGGCTGAGGTGGAAGGATCGCCGGCGCCCAGCAGGTCGAGGCTGCGGTGGCCGGGAGCGGCCACTGCACTCCAGTCTGGGTAACAGAGTGAGACTCCAACTCAAAACTAAATAAATAAATAAAAATAAAACAACACTCAATGATTACCTGGGCAGGTGGATGCAGTGAGGCTAGACTCAAGATGCCAGCAGGGTCATGCTCCTTCCCGATATCTGGGGAGGAATCCTGCAAGCGGTTGCTTGCAGGCTGCTGCCACTAACCAGTCCCCCTCAGTGCAGGACTCACATCCCAGTTTCCTCGCTGGCTGTCAGCCAAAGCTTCTCTCTGCTCCCAAAGGCTGCCCATATGGCCCTGGTACAGTGGCCCTTTAAAGGCAGTGGCCGTCTTTACCAGCAGGCACACCCAATGCCCCTCCCATTTCAAGTCTCCGACTTCCTCTTCTGCTGGCAATCAGAGAAAGCTCTGCACTTATCCAGGGGCTGATGTGACAAGGCCAGGCCCACTCCCGTAGTCTAGCTTAGAGTCAGCTGTGCCTCGTAACGTAACAGAATCATGGGGGTGAGTGTGCCTTCTACTGGTGTGGAATCCTGAGGGCCCATTTTTGGAATTCTGTCTATCACAGCTGGGTTGGTCCCAAATGAAACCCAGGACCAAGCTTACCTTGGGTAGGCCTCTCTCCCTCCAGCTGGTAGCACTGGGCCCAAGTCCAACTGGGCCCCTGTTCATGTGGCT
Source organism: Carlito syrichta (assembly GCF_000164805.1). Classification (NCBI taxonomy): domain Eukaryota; kingdom Metazoa; phylum Chordata; class Mammalia; order Primates; family Tarsiidae; genus Carlito; species Carlito syrichta. The sequence goes on along the minus strand of NW_007258192.1, from coordinate 253,875 downwards.
TCAGTGCATGTGATAAGTACCTGCCAGACCCTCTCTCTTTCTGTGGGGCTGGGAGGTGGGGTCTTAGGACCATAAACCCAGGAAGCGCTTACAGGGCCTGACGTCTGGACCAGCCCCCTCCTGCCAGCTCCCCATGCAAGAAAAATGCCCACCAGCTCCGGGTGCATGCTTGGCCCTGCGATCTCACCCATGAAGAACAAACCCATACCCAGGTATGGGGTATGAGGAACATATCTAGGTGGACACCGGTCTGAAAGTGTCCCCAGAGGCCTCTGGGGAGGGCCTGAGATCTCCTGTGAGCACTCCCTGCTGTGGGTGAGCAGAGCCACCCTTTCAGGGCCCTCTAATGCCGGGTGGGAAAGAGTGTTAGATGCTCCCTGGCAACCCGCTGCCCCCAAACCAAGAACAAAAAGGTACTAAACGGGGAGGGCACAGAAGAAACAAAAGACCAGAGCAAGGGGCTGCAGAATCTTGGAGAAAAGGGTCACACACCCCCAGTTTGGAGCCCAGCCCTCCAGGGCCCCTTTCCAAGGTGTAGAGTCTGCCTGTAGCCGCCTTCAGCCCCTACTTACTTCCCTCCTCCCCCGTCCCCTTCACTGGGCACATGTGTCCTGGAACCAAAAGGAGTGTCCGGAGCCCCTGGTCAAAGGCCTGACACGTGGGTCCAGGCAGGCAACAGGCAGGTGGGCAGGCCACTTCCTCAGTTGCCCAGGGGCTGGGCACAAAGGTCTCCAGTAATGAATTATTCACCGGAGCTGTGCTAAGTGCAGAATTAATCCCTTTCCTTCCAGCTGGCGGCCTCACTAAATTATCCCTCCAAGTCATGCGGGAAAATGCTGCCGAATTCATTTAGCTGCTGAGTGTTTTGATCTGGGCCTTGCGATTTTAGCGTCCCCTTCCCCCAACCCCCTCCCCCAGAGGCGGGTAAAAAAACCTTTTAGTAATGGATTTCTGAGAAGAAAGGAAAAGAAAGGGAATCAAGATTGGGTGTGTACCAGGAAAATGGAACTCGCAGAAATTCAGATTCTGCAGCTGAGAATTTCATACGCACAGTCTCTGCACATATACACACTCTCATGCAAACACATTCAATATCTACACACAGACAGTCGCATACGCACAGATTCCGCTCATATACACACTCTCACACAACCACATGTCAGTATCTACACACAGACGGTCGCATACGCACAGATTCTGCACATATACACGCTCTCATGCAAACACATGTCAATATCTACACACAGACAGTCTTGTACGCACAGACTCCACTCATATACACGCTTTCATACAACCACGTGTCAATGTCTACACACAGATGGTCACATACACACAGACTGAATATATACATGCTCTCACACTACCACGTGTCAGTGTCTACACACAGACAGTCATGAACGCACAGATTGTGCACACAACTTAATGCACATGTACATGCTCACACACACATGCAAACGACACACAGCTGTCTTCACACCTGCAGTGACAAACAGAAGCTGAATCTCCTGATAACTCTTTATTGGTGAAACTATCTGAGGATTGGCCAACTGTGGACCCACTGTGACTCTAGAATCTCCAAGACCACCTGAGGGGCCTGAGTGTGCTGTGCTCATGTGGGTGACTCACCGTAGCGTTCTTGTAGCCCCTGCACCCATCCAGTTCCCCTTTGTCCAAGTATATTTGATGAGGAGCCACTGATGCCGGGTACTATGCAAGGCAGGAAGTAGACGTGGGGCTGCCTTCGTGGGCTGGAAGTGAAGAAGGAAGGGCCGGCAGCTACAGAGCCCCTTTGCCTTGAGTCTACCTTCATCAGCCTGAGACGTGGCTCACTGCTGGTATCAAGCCCTTTGGCGTCCTTGTCCCTAAAGGGTGGCAGGATAGTGCTGAGCAGGTGGCACCACAGCTAACTCTGAAGAGGCACCTCTCCATACTCCCCTCACTGCCTCCACTATCACACCATCCTTGCTCTCCACGCAACGGCAAACATGCACAAAGCATCCGCTGTGGAACAGATACTGTTATACTGTTTTGGGGACATTGAAGAAGGCAAATACATAAGTAAATCAGGCCCTCTCTTCATAAAAGTTTCACTTTCAGAGAGCAGGAAGTGTGGGGCAGACAATGAACCCATGATTCATAAGAAGATATGGCTCATGAGAGGTGGACCCAGGAAACCCAGACTAGGAGACACGGCAGGGAGTCCTTAGAGCAGCCATTCAGATTCCACATGGTGGCTGAGGAAGGGTGTGAGCCAAGCTGCTGCAACAAAAAGATTGCATGCCTTCCATCGTATTGTTCTGCCTAGGCTGTTGTCTATGACTTCCTGGCGGAAGGCATCCAGTCTTCATCTCTGCATCTCAGCCCAGGAAGGCAGCAGCAGGGCTGGGGAAAGCACTCTGTCCACGATTAAATCAAATACTGCTTAGTAGGTCCAGGAGTCACTCCCTGGCATCTGGGACCTTAGAATCCTGTGGCCTCTCCAGCCACAGGGGGGCATGTGATCGTGGCCACTCGGGCCCCTGGTTCATAGCGTCTACAGCTCCATCTGAGGGGCGGGTCCTTGTACGTGGTTGGATATGGTCAGTACCCTTGAAGAGTGGAAATGCTTCAGGGGAATTAATGTGCATGTCCTGCCTGGGTACAACCCTAGTCTGGGAACACAGGCTCTTTCCTGGGAGCTTCCACATCCAGAAGGTCTGGGCGCAGGCTATCCTGGGTGACTGGACAATTTGGTGACACAGCCTCCACACCCTCCACTTCTGCATCACCCATTCTCAGCACTCTCAGAAGAACAGCATGGTGACATTTCCTCATAGGCAGGGACTGCAGGGGTCTCTCTCAGCAGCCCACTCCGGATAAGAACTTCCTTGGCAACATTTGTCACAGGCAATCATCCCACCCTCTATTTCTGCCCTGTTGTGACAGGGAGCTGATCACCACCAAAGCCACCCCATCCCATGCTCCATGGCTGAAACTGAGGAATAGAAATACCTCACATTGAGCCCAACCTGCCTCCTGGGGCCCTCCCTCTGATCCAGGCACCTGGCTTTGCCCTCAGGGGCTGTGGGGCCCCTCCAGCAAGCCTCCTGTGTGGATCACACAGTCAGCCAACCAGCACGTTTGCAGGCAGACTAGATGACAAGGCCTGCTGTCTCAGTGGGTGGCAGGAGGTGGTGATCTCTGCTTTGGGACATTGTACTAGAAGGTTCTTTGTGGGTGATGAGTGCATTCTTACCCTCTGGAGGTGCCTCTCTATGGGGATTAGAGTGACCCGCCTTAAGCTGGATTTGTGCGTGTAGATGAGTAGGTGCAGAAATACACATAGACACACAAAAACCAGAAAAACATGTACACCCATGTATACACAGAAAACCTTTTTTGCGCTTTCAGTGGGGCTGGCCTTTGAGGCCCATTTAGGCTCTGAGAATCTGTGAGCAGCTAGGAGTAGTGGCTCATGACTGCAATCCTAGCACTTTGGGAGGCCAAGGTGAGAGGATGGTTTGAGCCTAGGAGTTTGAGACCAGCCTGAGCAACATAGTGAGACCTCGTCTGTACAAATAAAAACATTTTAAAAATTAGCTGGGCATGGTGACATGCACTTATAGTTGCAGCTACTCAGGAGGCTGAGGTAGAAATATCACCTGAGGCCAGGAGGTTGAGGCTGCAGTGAGCCACGATTGCACCACTGTACTCCAACCTGGGTGAGAGAGTGAGACCGCAACTCCAAAAATAAAAATAAAAATAAAAGGTTCCTTGAGCCTGTCTACTCCACATGCACACACAAACATAAACCTTTGGTCTCCTCCTTCCCCCTCTGATCTCGTCCTTTTCTCTTTGAAGAGTGTGAGGTGGTCTCCCGGGAGTCTACACTTCTCCAGGCTAAGCAGCCTGGCTCTTTTAATGAACTGGTTTCAGATCCTGCAGCATCTTGGGTGCCCTCCAGCTTGCAGCCAGCCTCTTTGAAGTGAGGCCCACACTGGTCAGAACTTCCTGGGCTCACTTGTGTGGACTGGGGCTGGGTATACATACAGTAGTCACTGATAGTGTCAGTTCCTGCCTCTCTACCTGGAAATGTACCCCCCACACACACAAGGTGGGACAAGTTCATGCAGTCATCCAGGTGCCCTCTGGGGCTTGGGGTTTGGGATCCACTGTCTTGCCCAGATAGGACTTTCCAATGGGTGGGCACCCCCCCCTAAACTCCCAGCCCCGAGAGATGCTGGAAGAACTTGAAACCCACCAGTATCCCGGGATTTGGGTCTAGGGAGGGAAGGGACAGCTGCCTCATTCCCATCTGACCCTCCCCCTCCCTCTTCCCCTCACAAGGAGGAGGGAGCTTGTCTTTGATGCAACCCTGGTGTGGGGTTTTTTTAAGCTAGTTACAAAGCTGTCTCTGGAGACCAGGCTAGAGTGGGGACAAGTGGCCGCTTAGCAAATGAGGAGGGGAGAGCAGGGAACAGGCGGCATCATGCTGGTTTCAGATGATTTTTTATGGATTTTCTGCAAGCCGTGTACGACATCCCTGGGCTGGTCCTTCAAGAAACCCCAGCACAATCCTCTCTCCATTCCTTCACCAAGCACAGCCAGTGTCCAGGAGAGCTGGTCCTGTCCTCTGGGAGCTTCTGTCCTCACCGCAAGACTCCACCTCTGAAAACACTACTTAAAGATGCTGATGGGTCCAGAGAGAGAAACCCTTTCCCTCTCACCAGTTCACTATGTCCCTTACTGCCTTCCCTCCCATGCCTGCAACCCCTGCCCTTTTGCTCTCTGACTCCCCCCAGGCAGAGGGCAGAGGAAACAGACTCACCCTTCTCCCAGCTTGGTGTGCTTTCCCTCACCTGCTCAGGCTCTAGGACTGATGCGGAGTTCTTCCATTCAATTCCAGCGACACTGGGGGTGGGGGGGTGGGGCTGGAGAGACAGGAGAGCCTGGGCTTCCCAGGGCCAGCCCAGCCCCCTCCTCTATCGCAGTTGCTCCGTGTGGGGTCAGGGCTGGCCATCCCATCTTAAGAGGCTCCTGGCTGTTTTTCACAATACCTGAATCCCCTCCTCTCCACAGTGCTCTGTGCCTTGGGGACAACAGTGGTCCCCCCAGTCTCTTGGCAAACATGCAACGCCTCCCATGCTCCCTACCTCAGAGAGGGAGACTCAGACACTCCCTCGAAACACACCCAGAGGAGTTAACAGACTGACTTAGTCACTTCTCATGACTGCTCAGGAAGTCCTGTCTGGCCTCCCTTTCCCGGTTCTACTTTCCCCCCTCTGAAGGTAGTTTTGGAGAAGTCAGTCATTTCCTAACCTTGCACAGCTCCCTTCAGCCTGAGCCCTCTCTCCTTTCTTTGCCTGTGCATGGTCACACTTGCTTTCTGATTCTCAATCTGCTGCTGTCTCCTCTTGACAACACTCCTCCTAAAGTGTCCCCAAGACTGGGGCTCGAGCAGCACTGGTGGGGTAAATGGGACGGTCACCCTATCTCCCTGAACACACTCTCCCGTTGGTGCAGTGAAAGCCTCATTTCAGTTCCATGTAAGGACTCCCGAAAGCAGGGAGTGAGCACTAGAGTCAGAGTCCAACGGGTACATCATAAGGCAGTGTGTCTGCACCTTCCCCCTGCAGTGTGATGTTGAACTTGGACAGGGTTTCTCCTCCCTGAGACATGTCCCCTTCTTCCTCTCAGCCCATCTTCGAGGACTGGATCATTCAGGCCCTGACTTTGTCTTGCAACACACAGTCCCACCTCCATCTACCCCACCCCAAGCTCCCTGTCACCCATGGCTGTGGCCAGGACACTTTCAGTGCTATGACATGAACAGTGTATGTCCTTGGGCCTGGATCTTCCATCTGATCTTCCCAGCTTGGGCTTCACTTTCCTCATCCATAAAAGGGGGTTGTCAGCCCTACTGGTCAAAGGTCATGAAAATGGGGTGAGCGCACAGGTGCAGTGGCCCAGCACGGTGTCCTGCAGACTCAGTAAAGGGACCTCTTGTGTCGCTCACTGGAGTTGCTGACAGAGGACAGGGCTCCTCAGGGAGGGGGCGAGGGAGCCTGGCTGATCTGTCACTCAGCACCTCCCCTTGGGACAGCTGCCCCGCCAGCTTCACGTCCATAAGATGTCAGGACACCTTGTCAAGTGCTAAAGATGAGCATCATCAGCACTACTTTGAGTCTCACCACAGTTTTTAGAGAATAAAGAAATGGGGCGGGGACAGACAATCATCTCTCCAGGGGCCAGATTTGCTGAGGTCCCAGGGTACCCTGCCCTGGGCTGGGGGCTGTGGAGGAGATGGAGGGAGTGAAGACCCACTTCCTGGCCCTGGAGGCCAAGTGGGCAGGGTACGACTCAGACCCCTCTGGCCTCCAGTTGCTAGTAATCCAGGAGGTCCGAGGAAGTCACCTCAGGTGCCCTGCCAACCACAGGACCCTGTTTGACCTTGAGAATGTGAGCCTGTGGCTCCCAGACTGAGTGTAGTAAGACAGGATGGGACAGTGGAGGAAGCTGGATACTCGGACCCTCCCACCCCTGCTCTGCTCTCCTTGTAAGCCCGGTGCATAATTGGTAGATTGAAGAGGGGAAGAGAAGGAATAGAAACATGGCAGAAGCTTCCAAACCAATTTTTTTTTTTTTTTGAGTAGCGGTCTCACTCTGTCCCAGACTGGAATGCAGTGGCATGATCACAGCTCATCACAGCCTTGACCTCTTAAGCTCAGGTGATCCTTCCACCTCAGCCTCCCAAGTAGCTGGGACTACAGGCATGTGCCATCACACCTGGATTTTTTTTTTTAATTTTTTGTGGAAATGAGGTTTCATTATGTTTTCCAGGCTGGTCTGGAACTCCTGGGCTCAAGTGATCCTCCTGCCTTGGCCTCCCAAAGTACTGGAATTACAAACATGGATTACCATGCCTAGCCCAGACCAAGTTTCTTAGGAAGTTGGAGTTGGCCTTGGGATTCTCCATCTGAAAGCCCAACCACCTTAGCCTAGACCTCCCTTCAGCCAAACCAGATATACCCCTGCCCCAGCCAAGGTCATTCAGTCATGAATTCATTAACCATTTATGAGATTCCTAACCCTGCCAAGAAGGAAAGCACTCCAGCAGCTCACAACCAGCCACCTTACTAAGCATCCTGGTTGAGGTCGCTACACTGAGCACACAGGGATCAAGGGAGCTCTGCCCCAAATAGTGACTTGGACATTGGCAAGACAAGGATGCTGCAGGCAAAGGGACACCCATGTGCAAAGACATGGAGACATGACAGTGTCAGGATCACATGACAGCTGGGAACTCTAGTGGACAGAGAACTTGATGGGGCCTCGATTGTGGGGTGCTGGGTGCCAGGATACAGGGTTTGGTGGGAAGCCAAGGAAGGTCTTCGAGCACCAGTAGGATGCGACCTGATCTATGTTGGAACCTTTTCTCTGGATGTGGGTAGGCAGAGTCCAAGGAGAAATATTAAATGCAGGAAGAGCAGGTTTCAGGCTAATAAAAGGAAGCCCCAGTCTGAGCTCTGTGCCACAGAAAAGACCCTATTTAATTCTAAAATGCATGACAGAATTTTTTTAAAAAATTTTATTGCTGATTCCCTCCCCTGACATCACAGCTTGCTCTTGAATTAACCCTCTGACATCATTCCCTGAGAACTGAATCAGGGCCCCGTCAACAATGAACACCAGGCCCTTCTTGGCTGGGAGTCAGGCCCAGAGCTTCAAACCCCTCCGCAGCTGCAAGCCCATGGAGGCCATGATTGAGGCCCATCCTGTGCAGGGTGGCCAGCACTCCTGAAGGGCTCTGTTGTCTGAGCCTTACCTACAGCTGAAGAGATAAGAACCTACAACCGAGGCCACAGGAAATGACAGAGCGGTGACTGATCGGGGGCCGCAGCGCGCAGGGCTCATTATGGCGCTTGCCAGCGGGCGAGACACCCTTATCAGGGAGAAAATTGCATCAGGCCTCCTGAATTACTAGCGATTGGGAACAGATTTCTTGGGATGCACTTTGTTAGATACCTAATGAGCAGGATACAGGCGGGCAGAGCCCAAAGCCAGCGGGGCGAGGGACAAATGTCTTTGTTAAACAGAATTTGTCAGCTTCCGCTCCAGGCTCCCTGGGGAGGGTTCAGGGCCAGCTAATTGAATTAAGAGCATGTGCGCTCCAGCGAGAAGACTGGGGCGGGGCGAGAGGCAGGCGGGCCTAAGGCTGGCGCTTTCAGCACCAGGGACAGCAGCTGCATCCCGGCGAGGCTGTAATTGCCGGGCCGGCTGAACTGCTGCATTTTGCATGATCCGGGATCTGGGGGCGGAGTGGGCAGAAGGGAGGCCAAGGATGCTGAGGGGAGGAGGAAGACAGGTGAACCAAGAAGGCTGAGGCCTGTGATGTCATTGGCCTGGTCTGTTTCAACCGTGAGGGCTGGGAGGTGTGAGGAAGAGTGTCTTCCCCATCCACGGCACCCACGTGTATGGGGGGCAGCTGCAGCAGTGCAGGGAGTGGGGGCAGGGCTGGATGCTGGTCTGAAATAGTGCGTGGTTGCGCATCGCTTGGGGCTTTCAAAGTCGGTCTCCAATTACAGTCCTAATGAAGCAGGACACACTGCAACCACGGAGCCATGAAGCTGAGGCCACTTGTCAGCCCCAAGCTGCCCCAGCAGGCAGGGCAGGCTTGCCAAATAGCAGAGCAAACAGGCAGGGCGGTGGGGTGGGCCAGAAGCCCCCACCCCACCTGGAGGAAGGGGGAGAGAGAGGAAAAGGCTGCGTTGAGAAAGGGGTTGTACCCAAGCCTCCACCCCCTCCCCATCCTCCACCCTGGCCCACCACCTCCAGCAGCCTGCCCCCCCCATCGGCTCAGACAAACTCCCTTCCTTAAGGAGTGAAGAGACTGGGGCATAATTCTCTCCCCAACGTGTGGACCGGCTGAAGCTGGGAGTCACAAGGCAATGCTGGCCCTAAAGAAAGGGAACTATTAGAGAGAGTGTAGACTCTTGGGGGTCCCACACCTGACATGACAAAAGCAACTGCCTCTGGCCTCCCCTACAGGGCTGGCACTGTTTAGAGGTCACCTACCCACCTTGCCTCCAAGCCCAGGGCCAGGATGGATCTGGGCAGGGGATGAATGCGGCAGGCACGGGAATGTGGGTGGAGACCTGTAGGGTGGGGAGGCTTGGGCATGATCATCTGTGGGAGCAGATCCAGGGCCACCTGGAGTAGGACAGGGCAGAGCCCAACCACTGAGTATGGCAGGGACTAGAGGAAGAGCAAAGGGGGAAGGATGAACAGAGCAGGCTTAAAGTCCACAGATGCTCTGCCCCCTCCCCTGTCTCAGAATAGCCCCGCCCACAAAAGGTGGCAGGGGAGCTGGCAGGGAGAAGGGAAAAGGCTCTTATCTGGAGGGGTTGGTCTTATCTTTATTTTAGTCTTGTGATTTCATTAAATGAATTATACATAGTAGATTTCAGAATCCCCATGAAATACCCACTGAGTGCCCAGCTCTGACCAGGGGCTCAGTAAATACCAGCTCTGGGTCCTTGGGTTGATCCAGCTGGTGCTGGGTGGCCAACAAAGAGACAGGCTGTGGGGGAGGGGCTCCCTCAGCAATTGTCCTTGCTCTCGGCGTTGATGGGGGCACCTCTGGAGACCTCTCCCTTGATTTCATTACTTCCACTTCCTCCCCTAACTGGATTAGGCGGCAGTCTATGAAATCCAGGGCATCGAGATTGGCTTTCTGCCTGGAAATGAGGAGAAATGTCATTACGGGTCCGGAATCAGCATTGCATCCCAACCCCAGGGGCCACCTGGTCAATGGGGAGGTGGTCTCTGCCCTGCAGCTATTCCTTTCTTCATACCCTCCTGCATCCATCCATCCATCCATCCATCCATTCATCCATCTGTCTGTCCATCTGTCCATTCACTCATTCCATCTGTCCATCCATCCATCCATCTAGCCATCCATCCTTCCATCCATCCATCCATCTGTTCATTCATCCATCCATCCATCGATTCATCCATCCATCCATCCATTCATCCATCCTTCCATTCATCCATCCATCCTTCCTTCCTTCCTTCCATTCATCCATCCACTCATTTATCTATCCGTCCATCCACCCATTCATCCAATCCACATTTTGTAGCTTTCCCTCTGCACCCCATCTGGTGTTCAGCTGTTCTGAGCTGGGGACAGATGTGATGCTTTTTTCTATCTAGACACAACCAGAAGAGCCCACACCATCTGACTCAGATGCCACACCAGGTGTCTTCACATTGTGGGGAGCCTCCTGTCCTCCCTGAACCACAGTTCCCAAGAGGAGTGGGTTAGGGGCTGAGGGAGACAGCCAGGCTGATGCCTACAAGTAACACAGTCCTGAAGCCTTGGTTATGAGGTGCAGAAGGAGCTGCCAACATCAGCCTCAGGGCCACCCAGTGTTGCACGTGTCCTATCTCAAGAGTCTTGTCATAGCTGCCTTCTCTCTGGAAGAATCTATCTTCATACCAATTTGGCATGGGTGGGAGGAATGAGGCCCGGACTGGACTGCATGCCCCTGTGTCCTTGTGCACCTGTCCCTTACTCAACAGCCTGAAGAAGTTTTGTGTGAGTGAATTTCTATACACCAAATGTTACTGGAAAAGAGCATAGAGGAATAATTACTTAAAGAAGCTCAGTGGCACAGTGAAGGGTCCTCGTCCCGGATTCAGCCAGTTTGTACATGTGGACTTCTGTGGAGAGCACCCAATTAAAGAGAGCCCTGCCTGCATGCCTCCTCACTTAGGGTGCTCAGGGTCACCTCTAGCCCCAAGTACATCTGTCCTCATTGGCACTATGCCCGCTGCTCTGTTTACTTCCAGCACAACACTCCAGATAGTAGAATAATTTGCCTGTTTGTGACCAGCAACTGGTGCAGATGGGCCTGTCTCCCTTTTGGGGTCCCCACAACCCCTGAGACTGCACAATTCTTTGAACAATGGGCACATTTCAGGGATAACCATGGATTACTAGCAGAGTTTTTAAGAAACCTCTCCCCTGAGGGGCCATAGACATGTCTATGAGCCCAGGGAACTTCAAGTTGTGTGGGAAAAAGACAAAAATAGCAGGCATGTCTGGAATTGGAGAGCAGAGTGAAAACACAGATAGCTGATTGCTGGGTCGGAAGAACCTAGAGAAGCCACAAACAAGTGCAAGCTGAGGCAGTGAGACTTTGGGGAGAGTGGGACTGGCATTCAGGTGGGGTCAGATTTAGACACACAGAGGTGAGAGTGATAGTTATGTCAAGGAAGAAGGCAAACAGGAAGAAGTTAGAACAGGGAAGGAGTCAGAGGTGCCTCAGAGGACACAGAAAAAAGGAACTGCTTAACGGGTGATAAGACAGGAGGCCAGCCAAGATGAAATGGAAAATGTCTGCACAGCAAAGGGTGTCCAGAGAGTACAGGATTTTAGAAACTATTGCTACTGCATCAGAAGAGGGGTGGCAGAGATGATATCATTCATTCATTCTTTCTTTCTTTTTTTTTTTTTGAGTCAGAGTCTCACTGTCACCTAGGCTGGAGTGCAGTGTCATGCTCACAGCCACTGCAGCCTCTACCCACTGGGCTCAGGCAATCCTTCCACCTCAGCCTTCCAAGTAGCTGTAACTACAGGTGTGCACCACCACGCCCAGCTAATTTTTTTTATTTATTATGGAGACAAGGTCTCGCCATGTTGTCCAGACTGGTCTCGAATGTGTGGGCTCAGGCAATCCTCTTGCCTCAGCCTCCCAAAGTACTGGGATGACAGACATGAGCCACCACACCATATTTGTTTATTTATGTATTTAGATAGTTAGTTGATTAGCTAATTATTTGGAGTCAGGTCTCACTCTGTCACCCAGGCTGGAGTGAGTGGCAGGATCATGGCTCATGACAGCCTCAACCTCCTGGGCTCAGGTGATCCTTCCACCTCAGCCCCCAGAGTAACTGAAACTATGGGCGTATGCCACCATGCCCAGCTAACTTTTTTTATTTTTATTTTTTGTAGAGATGAAGTCTCACTATATTGGCCAGGCTGGTCTTGAACTCCTGGGCTCAGGCAATCCCTTGGCCTCAGTCTCCCAAAGTGCTAGAATTACAAGCATGAGCCACCATGCCCAGCTCAACAAATGTTTATCAAGCACCTACAATGAACCAGACACGATGGCTAAACAAGGTCCCAGCTCACCTGGGACTCACATCCCAGTGTGGCCACTGGAAGACAGTGGCCGCTAATAAGTAAACCCATTTTTTGGAGTTCATTTTCTTGTGAAGTAAGTCCTATGAATGGAGTCACATGAGATAATATGAACAGAAAGCGTATTGGAAGCCAGGTTACTTAAGATAGTGTGGTCTCTTTCTCGAAGGGCAGGGGCTCTCTGAGATCACGTCTGGGCTGAGATCTCCAGATAGAAAACAGCAAGAGCCAAGGCCCTGAGGCAGGAATGAGCTTGACTTGGAGGAACAGCAAGGACCATGCTACTGGGGCCCAGCAAGCATGGGTGGCAGGAGGAGGTGTCCAGGGCTGGCGGGAGGGGAAGCTTGGATGTGGACAGTGCGCCCTGCCCATGGTGGAGGGACCTGTCCAAGTTTCCCTGCACCTTCTCTTTTCAGAGGCCAGAAGGCTTCCTGACACCAAACAATAGCAAGGCTCTGCCCACCCTGGACCCCAAGATCCTAGATGAGAAGCTGGGAGCCATCTGCGAGTCCTGGTCCGAGGCCACAGCCAATTCCTCAGTGGACTCCAGTACGTCCACCTCTCCGGGAGCAGAAGAGGAACTGCCTAGGCCTGAGACATCCCGTGACAAGGTCAGTGTCTTTTGAGCGGTGACTGGGGCAAGGGGGCTCGACTGCCACCCATGGGACAAGTTCACACCTCTGGTGGCAAGTAGCCCTCCCAGGCTACTCTGTGTGTGAGTTGCCCCAGAGACGATGGTGGGAAGCTGTGGCTTCCTCCTTTTAGACTCTTAGCCTTTTGAGTGGCGCTTCTGTGTAATTTCTTCCTAAACAAACCCATATGACACTTGCAAGCCAGGGCTCCATTACCCGTGTGGTCATCGACTCAGAACTTCCTCAGGAGCCTGACCAGCAGGTAATGGGAAGCCCCCCAGGAGATTTGTTTTAACTTAGAAAAGCAAAAGTTGCGGTGGGCGTGGTGGTTCATACCTGTAACCCCAGCGCTTGGGAGGCTGAGTCGGGAAGATTGTTGAGGCCAGGAGTTCGAGGCCAGCCTGGGCAACATAGTGAGACCTCATCTCTACAAACAAGAAATAAATTAGCTGGATGTGGTGGTGCACATCTGTAGTCCCAGCTACTCAGGAGGCTGAGGCAGGAAGATTGCTTGAGGTCAGGAGTTTGAGACCACCCCAGGGACTCTGGCACGCCCATCAGTGGTCTTCTCACCTAGAGAAAAGCCCCTTGCACCTCTCCCCTCCCTCCTGCTGGACACCAGGTGAGGTCCCAAGGACTGGTGTTTGTCCTGCTGTTGGGGGAGTTCTGCTTGGCCACCACCATCCACCCTTGAACCAAAGAGTGCAATAACTTCTTCGTCTCTGGATCTAGGGCCCTGCCTGTGCCCAAGAAGGATGTTGGTAAGCCGGGCTCGGTGGCTCAGCCTATAATCCCCCGCCTTTGGGAGGCTGAGGTGAGTGATTGCCTGAGCCCGCGGGTTCGAGACCCGCCTGGGCAGCGAGACCTCATCTCTACAATAAATCAAAAAAAATGAGCCGGGCGTGGTAGCGCATGCCTGTAGTTCCAGCTACTTGGAAGGCTGAGGCGGAAGGATCGCCGGAGCCCAGCAGGCCGAGGCTGCGGTGGCCGGGAGCGGCCACTGCACTTCAGTCTGGGCGACAGAGTGAGACTCCAACTCAAAAAAAAAAGGATGTTGGTAAATGCTTGCTGGAAAGCAGAATAGAACCCTTTCTGGATAGTGAGAGCATCTGAAGGAACCTTCCTTCAAAAGTATCTTGGCTGATCTCCCCATTTTACAAAGGGTGGCTTAAGGTGGCGAGGGATAGAGCAACACCTGCCCGAGCCTTTCTGACTTGGCTAACCCATGCTGCCTTGCATATAGTCAAGGAAGCACCTGGCACCGTTGGGTCCTTCAGACACTCACAGGGCATTCAGGGCAGTGGGCCTGCCCTCCCCCTTACAACCAGGTCCATCCTGTGCCTCCTGGCTCCTGGCTCCTGGTACCGGTTTACTCTCCCTGGCTCAGTTCCCCAACTCATCATTCCTCTCTCTCGCTCTTGCTTTCTCTCTTAGTCACCTCAGGTTTACCAGGCTGGCTCTTCCCACCTCTGGCACATCATCCTAGTTGTGTCCTGGAGACCTAGTCCCCAGGGCCAGCTCCTACCCACTGGAAGAGCCAGAACCCAGCTCAATCAGGGCAGGACCCAGACACACACACTCACGTGACCAGGAGAGCCCAGTCACGAGCAACAGGACACAAGTGGGTAGCAATGGTGCACAGCTGTGACAGGCACAGGCAGCCATGCAGCCGTGGTCCCTGTTCCGTAGCAACCAAACAAAATTACATAGTGATGGATGAACTCAAGCGACCAAGGGGCACTGTGACAAGCCAGAGAACAGGCTATGGAGCAGTGGGGTGTCGTTGCATAACAATAGGCCTGAGCCACTGAGTCATGGGATGGTATCACATGCATCACACTGCAGGAGGTGCAGCCCAGCAGTGAGCACGGAGCACAGTGTGTGCCCCGTGGGCAAAGGCACAAGGCCATCAAGAACTCTTTAGTAGCCCTGGGCCACATGAGGTAGCAGCAGCGTGGTCACTGGGTGTGTGACTCTTGGACCTGTGGTCAGGGCGTGGCCACCAGCTGCAGAGCCAGGGGAAGCATGGACCCCAGAGACAGGGCAGTGCTTGTACCACGGCCAAACCATGACTGCCTCTCTTGGCTCTCAGCCCCTGTGTCCAACTGAGCCTCTTAGTGTCACCCGATTTCTGGAGTGTGTTTGTCTGTGGCTAGGCTTGTCATGCATTCCCCAGAGCCCCAGAAGCAATTTTGTCTGAGATTCCCTTTGGAGTTTCCTTTAGCTGAATAGGAAATTGGACATTTTCTGGAGAAAGAAGAATCTTGGGGATGGAGGGGGAGCGGAGGGGATGGGTCAGTGCCTTCCTGTACGAGTGCTCCCTGCTGTTCCCCTCACCTGCCGGTCCCACCCCACAGCCCACCCAGCCCATGGGGGCTCCCTACCCCAAGTGTGCCCTTTGACCCATCTTCATTCCTGGGTTGCAACCCAGCCATATCTTCCCAGTTTGGGATACCTGATTTTGACACAGAAATTTCCAGTGCCATTATGTCACCATGGTGCAACGCTCAGGTCCTGAGTGGGTCCACTGAGGTCAAGGTCAAGGGTGTGGTCTTGGTCAGGTGGAGGGCCTCAGGCAGAGGAAGAGGAAGCTCTTACTTCCCTTTGAGCAGCTCAGGAAGCCTTTTGGAAGAGGTAGGTTTTTAAGTGAGTGTTAAAGGCCACCCTGAACATGGTGACTCTCCAGACATTAAACAATCTGCAAGCATTTCTCCTCCACCCTCCAGATACTCTGAGCCCACCTCACACCAAGCTGGACCATTTCTCCTGGCACCAGATAGGGAGCAGTGATGCTGAGGTGCTCCGTGTTGCCTCTAGACAGGCCCACATCCACCACACAGGCTTCTCAAACACCTGCCACGCCACCACCTGTCAGAAAGCCAGGATGACCCACCCTGCCATATGCCCACCCCGTGTCTAACCAGGGCTGGGGAGGAGGTGGTGGGAGAAGAGGCCAAGGCCCCCAGCTCTCGAAATTTTCCAGTACACAGGAGAGGGCCATACCCCGGGAGGTATTTAGTGGCACAGAGTAGGTGCACAGTGAGTATCTGGTGAGGAATGAACAATCAGAGGGGCACGGTTGGGTCAAGGTGTCTTCTCACATAAATACACAGTCTTGTTGGGCACACCTAGTCGGCCCTTAGTAAATGGGGGTGAGGAGAGAAAGAGAAAGAAAGAAAAGAAGAAGATGAGAGGAGGAGGAAGAGGAGAGAAGGAGAGAGAGAAAAGGGGGAAGGAACAGGAGAGAGAAGGAAGGCTTCCTGGATGTGGGCTAAGCTTTGGATAAACAAAGGCAGAGGGGATCAGTCACCATTCAAGAAGTGCACATTCAGTGTTGTTTTCAGCGCAGAAATTCAAGCACAGGGTCGCTCCCTTCCACTCTGTCTCCTTCCTTCTCTCTCTCTCTCTCTCTCTCTCTCTCTCTCTCACACACACACATACACACACACACACACACACCACCTCTGTCTCTCTCTCCCTGTCTCTCCCTCCCTCTGTATGTCTCTCTGTCTCTCTCAATCTATCTCTTTCTCTCTCCCTGACTCCTCTGCTCCCCTCCTTCCCTCTGCCTTGCTCAGAGGAGATTTGTGGCAGACCAGCGGGCCCTCATACCAGGAGATGAATAATTGACAAGTGTTGTTAAAAGATTCAGTGGAGTTTTTCCAACCTCGAGCACTGGAATAACTCATCTCTTTCATTCTCTCTTTGAAAACCTCCCCCCGCCCTCCACCTGTCTCCCTGGCCCCCTGCGCCCCACCCATCTCAGCACAGGCTTTTGTTTCTCTTCCTTCCTTGAGTCTGCTGGACCCTGGCAGGATCCCACCCTGATCCCTCGATTTAAGTCCACTCCCCAGCTGCCCCCACCCCACTTACCTTCCTCCTAAAGGTGTTCGACTGACTTCAGCTGGGAGGGTCCCACTGTGTGGGTGCAGAGAAGAAGGCAGGCCAGAGAAGTTGTGGCCTCTCCTAAGTTCCACCGCAGTGGGGTGGGGAGCTCGGAGGCCCCTCCCCTCCCAGGAAGACTGAGAACTGCTGCTCTGCCCCTTCCCAGGGTGCTGGGAGCACTTGGTGTTCCTATGCCTTGATTTCTCCATCTGTAACCCAGGAGTGTGGCTTACCCTACCCTGCCTGCCCTCAAGATCAAAGAGGACAGGGAGGGGCCTCCAGAAACAGGGACCTGCCATGCCACAGAGATGCACAAACCAGGTCCTTCATGTTTTTCTGGGGTGACCAGTCATCCCTGTTTGCTCAGGACCCAGAGACAGTCCCAGGCACACCTGGATGGGGTCCCCCCACATGGCTCAGAACACTCCTCTGCTCCAGGTCCACCCCACTGGAGGATACCACCCCCCTGCCCCTTCCAGTAGCCACAGCCACAGGGCACATCTGTCTAACCGATGCCTTCCCTGCCCTCCCTCCCAGCTCTCCCAGCTCCTTGAAGTGACCTTGAACTCCCTTCCCCTCTCTGGCCCCTGTTTCTGCCTCGGTCAGCGGAGGAGGCTAGAACAGATGTTCTCAAGTCCCCTGGGGCCCCTGCACTGTGGCTGGAGCCTCCATCCTGCCCCAGGTCCACACCCTGGACTGCCTACAGCCTGGATCAGCTGGAGGCTCAGACTGGCCTCTGCTCCCTCAGCACCATCTGGTGGCAGGTGGCATGCCCTGAACCAAGTCTCCTACAGCTGCTGGCAGTTGTCACCAGAGGGGACCCAAGGCTCCCTGGACACCGCCCCCATCGGCAGCTACAAGTAGCAGGAACATGAGAGGGGTGGCATCACAAAGTCTGAAGGCCTAGAGTTGGCCCCTACAAGCAGGAGGAGCACCAAGCCCAACGTGGGAGCCAGACCACCCAGCCCGAGAGGGCAAGTCCCTTCTGGGACCCAGATCCTTAGAAACCCCAAGAGGCAGAGAAAACACGAGAAACAGAGAGAACCAGAGAGAGCAGAGCCATCCGGTACCACCTCAGCAGCCTCCACACAGATGCCTGACTCAGTGTCCCCTTCAGGCCACGCCACACAAACCACCAAACCCATTCCCAAAACACCTGCTTCCCCATCCCTCCCGCAGCACATGTCAGTCTTGAAGTCCCTGACTCCACTGACTCCCCCTGTCTGGCTGGCTAGCCTCCTCTCCCATCGCCCCCACCCCAAGCACACCTGTGCTACCCACCATACTCTCACAAGCCCCGCCCAGGCCCAGGGCCCCTCAGGTAGGAAGTCTTGTGGAGCACCAGGCCTCCACGGTCCCTCCACTGCAGCTCTGAGCCCTGCATGCTGAGGTGGATGGTGGAGGGACTTCTAAAGAAAATGCTCGTGGGGGGACACAGACCTGAGCCAGGCTGAGCCCTTACCAGTCGTTCTCCCTTCCTGTCCCTCCACTACTCTGACCTTTTCTCCTCCAGTTCCTACACAGACACACACACACACACACACACACACACACACGAACATGCACACACACAGTGCTGACCAAGCACTCTAGCAAGAAAGGAAAGGTAAGAGGAGGAAGGGGGAAAGGAAGAAATCAGGACCCCCCCCCCGCGCATGTCCCTGCTATCTCCCACTGCAAACCCTGCCTCTCATCCCTGCAGCTCTAGCAGGTGTGAGTCTCTACCACTCAAGAGGTGTGTGACCTTGGATAATTCACTCCACCTCTCTGGTCCTGTCTCCTTGTTGTTATGCAGAGGGAATATGGTCACCCTGTCCACCTCTTGCGGCTATAGGGAGAATTGACAGGAGAACGGGTAGCAGTGCACTGTAAACTGTAAAGGGTTTTCCACTTTGCAGGAGGCTTGCTCATAGTCACTGTGTTCATGGGTCCCTTTGAAGCAGAGAATAAAAGGGAGGAAGCACCCCCACCCCCCAGGCCTCCCCTCCGATCCCTTCTCCATCAGGGCTGGCCCCAGACCCCTGCCCCGAGACTTCTCCCTCCTCCCCCCACCCCTCCGAGTCTCCAGCGGGCCATTCGCCGCCTCCATCCATCACCTGGGACTAAAGAGATTAATAAATGGGACTCATAACTCAGCTGCTAGGATGCAGCAGATATTTACGGCTCCGTTTCAATTTGCAGAGAGATTAAGTGTTTGTCGATTTATTGTCTCGGTGTGAGCGAGAGGCTGAGCAAGACCCCCTGCTGGCCATCCTCCTCCCCCCCTCCACATGCCCACACATGCCTGCACACACGTGGGCACATCACCACCCATCCCTGCCCCGTCCCCAAGGCTACCCTCTAGGGAAAGCCACGGGCCACTGGAGTGGGCCTGCCTTCCTGACCGACTTGGCCAGAGACAAGTGCCCTGAGACCCACAGAACAGGGTATGAGGCAGGCCGGGGGGCGGTGCAGAAGCATCCTCAGGTTGGTTTAGACAGTCCACTCTGGCCCTCCTCCAGCCTGGTCTCTCCCCATCTTATTAGATCCATGTGCTCTGGAGCCCAAGCCCATGCTTCTAGAACATTCTCTTGGTACCCAAGTCCCCAGAATCCTCTGCCCAAATGAACCTGAACCTGCTTCTGAGGACAGTGCAGTCCTCTTTCTGGAGTTCATCCTCCTAAGGGTTGAATCCTTTTGGGGGTTCACCCCCAGGCCCAAGGGATGACTGTCTGGAACGCACATGCTGGGATCCTCCATTTATGCTCTTACCTTGGGCCCCACAGACACCAGGGGTGGACTGGAGAGGCGGAGGCTGTCATTGAGAAATCCCTCAGCCTAACTGAGGAGCCTGCAGAGGCCAAGGGAGTGAGGCAGCCTGGGGAGGCTGGGACAAAAGGGGTGTCAGACCAGGGGCTGAGAAGAGGAAAGTGACCCCACAGACCCCAGCTGCCTCTCCCCTTCCCTAGGGACTTGGCATAGGCATCCACTCATTCACTCATTCATTTGACAAGCTGGCTATGTCACCCCACAGAGCCCTCCACCCATTTGTTCAGCCGCAGCAGGTGTGAGTCCCATCCCCACCACTCAAGAGCTATGTGACTTCGAATATATCACTCCACCTCTCTGGTTTCTGGCTCCTTACTGTTAAGTAGAGGAAATAATCTCTCTCCACACCCCACCCCCGGGCTTTTGGGAGGATTAATAAGAAAATGGATGGCAGTGCATTGGAAACTGTAAAGGGCTGTCCACTTGGATACTTTGCAGGAGGCTTATGAACAGTCGCTCTGTTCAGCAGGAGAGCCATACCAGGCAGCAGTGAGGGAGGGTGTGGCCAGGATTAGGCCCAGCCTGGTCAGGAGATTGTGAGAACTCGGAGAAGGTGCACCCAACCCCCCCCACCCCCCACCCCCACCTAGGCACACTTTATATCGAATGCCAGGGCAGTCCATAGATGTCACTGTGATAAACAAGAGAGAAATGGCAGTGGCTCTTCATATGAAATCATGACAGACCTTTGACTTGTTGATAGAAGGAAATGTAGATGGGAAGACTTGTCCCTGTAAGAGGCATCTGTGATCTGTTGAGTGGAAATTTCTAGCATGCGTGCGTGTGTGTGTGTGTGTGTGTGTGTGTCCCAGGCCTGGCCTGGGGTCTCACCAAAAGCCACTCAGGGACCTTCAGGGCTTAGTCACCACCCTTTCTGGACTTCGGTTCCGCTATCTGTGAAATGGGGAGGATACCTCCCTCTGGTGGGGGACTGGAGGGTGTGGAGGAGGGAGCTGAGGGCTGGTGGGTCATGGATTGGCCCGATCAGGGCCTGGCCCTAAGCACCCAGAGGTCGGAGGAGATGAGGAAGGAAGGGCCCCCATCCCCGGGACAGAGGCCACGCAGGAGCAGGGAAAAGGAACAGCAGAGAAGGCACTGGGGGTAGGAACCTGGGGCCTAGGGTCATCTTCCGACTCTGTTGCAGACTGAGGTGTCAGCCTGGCTGGCCCCTTCCCCTCCCCTGGCCTGGTCTTGTCAATTTCCTCTTTCATCCTAGCAGAGGAGGCAAACAGCAGCGGTGGGGCAGCCTCCTTGGTGAGATGAGGGGACTTGGGAGGGTGTGGGCACTGCCAGGCCTCCGGTCTTCCCATCCCTCCCAGGCCTTGATGAAGCTGTGGGTGGGTGGGGCAGGAGCAGACGCTCTCAGTAAATAAAGCCAAGATGATGAGGCCATAAATGGCTGAGGGCTTGAATCATCGATTGGCGGGTGGGGGTGGACCACATCAGGCAACTGGGAGAGAGGGTCGCTAAGCTGGGAGCTGGGCCCAGCCCTGCCACAAACTGCCAGCCCAGCCGGCCCTGAGTCCTTCTTTTAAGAATACTGTGTTCCCACCAAGATTTTCTGAGCTCTGCCTCTGCACCCGGAACTTCCATCATGATCTCATGTGATCCTTGCATCTGCTTCGCAAGGAACATACAATTATCATCCCCACTTCACAGGTGGGCATACCGCTAGAGATCAATAACCCTCCCAGGGCCACTGGGCAAGAATGAGCTAGACTCTTGGTCCAGCCAAGGCCTGGGGTCTCCAAGTCTTATGACTCAGACGGCAGGAGCCTGGGGAGTTTGACTCACCAACTTCCCAGCCCACCTGGAGAAAGGGCTGCCTCAGTTTCCTTGTAAACACTAAGACAGAGATCTGGGGCTGCGGGTCTCCTCCCCAGGCCCACCTGGAGCATGTGAGAGTACAGGTGAGGGCCCACACACCATATGTCCAAACCCCAAGTAATTAAAAGTTACAAATCAAGCCAAAGTCAGCAAGCTGCTAGATATGCTCTATTCCTCTACCCTGAAAAATGCACCTTAGGAACAACCTCAGAGACTTCTCAGATTCCACTTGGACCCTGGCGGCATGGAGCGTGCCACGCCCAGCCCCCTGCCCCTGACCCCCACCTGCCCCCTTCTTCCCCGGCTCAATTTCAGTCCCACACCCAGGAGACTCTGTGGGATCTTTTGAGTGCATCAGGGAACGCCACCACCAGGAGGACAGGCCCTGGGAGCAGGCAGGTTTCCCTGGACGTGGTATAGAGAGGGCACAAGTTCTGGGTAGGCACGTCCCATTGGCCCCACCCACTCTTCACCCCGGGGGAGGAAGGCCAGAGTAGGCCTCTCTCACATCAAGGCCCGGCGCAGAGCCACTATCTCCAGCAAGTCCTCACAGAGTTCAACATGCTCGATTGCAAGCCTACCTACACCCCCATGACAAGAGGGAGCATTAAGGAACTGATAGATCACCCAGAGAAGCAAGTTCCTCTAGGATCACACGAGCACTCTCAGTACCGCACAATTGTGGGTAAACTTATGTATGCCATGGTGGCTACTAGGCCCGATCTCGCTTTTGCACTTAGTTTCTTGGGCCAGGCATCGGCCGCCCCTACTGCCGCGCACATGGCGATGGCTATTCGAGTGTTGGCGTACGTTCGTACCACACTTGATCACAGTCTTCACTTCCCCTTCATCAGATCAGAGGGAGTGATAGCAGAAGGTTACTCTGACAGCAACTACGCAGAGTCTCCTTCCAGAAAGTCCACCACAGGCTTCTGCTATTTCCTCAACGGATCACTAACCCATTGGTGTTCCAAGTTGCAGGCCTGCGTGGCAACCAGCACCTCTGTCGCTGAATGGTTCGCACTCTACGAGACCGTTCGCGAATTGGTGCCCCTCAGGAGGCTGCTCAACGACCTAGGGCACCCTCAGCAACATCCCACGCGCGTATGGGAGGACAACCAGACAGCAATTGGCCTCCTCAGAGACGAAACGCACCACAACTGCACCAAGCACATGGATGTCAAGTACCACTGGATCAAAGAACAGATCAACCCTAAAGGAGGACCAGTGGATATCCAGTACATCAAGACCCAAGACAATCTTGCCGACTTCTTCACCAAGCAACAACCACAGCCCATCTTCACAGAAGTTTGCAAACAGATAGGCCTCCAAGAATAACCTTCCTCTCCTTCAGCAGTAAATCCTCCCATCTTCTTCGTTCTCCCTTCCATCAACCATTCACCCATCTTCCTCACTCTGGACATTTGGATCTTTGGCTTTGGAAACATTTGGCTGGATTTTCTCTCTCACTTTTGGATTGGAAACATTCTGGTTTGGAGCCCCTCTCAGTTTGAGAGGGAGTGTTGGAATCTGTAGCTTGTAATTTGATTGTAATATAAATGTAATAGCAAGATTCAGCGTCAGAAATAATGTGACAAGCTGTCAAAGTATGTGACAAGCTGTCAAAGTGTCAAACTGACAGTTTTATGTATTTATTTCCTTATTTGGGCGTTTTGCTGTGCACAGGCTCGTGCGCACGACCCATGCGACGCAGGGCTCGATTTTTGTACTGTTAACCAATAAACATTGTAACACAACTCATCTGAGAGCTCCCCCATTCCCCTGTAACTATTTCTAACAAGTATCTATTATGTGCCAGTTGACTACTTCAATTTTGCCCCCCTAAAACAATTCCAATTTGTCACCACTCTCTAAAGACCACCC
>NW_007258192.1:206611-230635 GCF_000164805.1 Carlito syrichta | reverse complement strand
CGCGCAGATACACACACACACACACACACACACACACACACACACACACACACACCACACACTGCATTTGGTGCTAAACATCCAATCAAGTCCACAGATAATAGAGAACAGCCAGTTCACTCCCAGTTTAATCAGATAAAATGCCCATTCATCGGTTCCTGCCTGCCGCAGGCGTCCCCCCTCCTTAGGACGGAGCGGGTGGGGCAGGCGGGGCTGCAGAAGAAGGGGGCAAGACCCGAGTAGCTTGAGTATGTGGGCTGTGCCTTTAAATCTTCAAGGAGGGGGACAGCACTGCCCACGGGGGACTAATTATCCTTCTGCCTTTAGCCAGCTCTTACTCAAACAGACAAAAGGGGGCTCAGCAGCCCTGGTGGCTAAGCCTCAGCCTCAGAGTTTTTTTCACTCTCAGATATGCAAATCCACCTCCACAGGGCAGACCCTGGGGACAGTTGAACAACGACTCCCAGGACTTGGAGGGGCCAGGGAGGGCCATGGCAGCTGGACCCTCTGGGAGAAACTAGTCAGGAGACCGGAGGCATCTCATGCTTCCTCCTCCGGTGGGGTGGGGAACCCTGCCTCGCCAGCAGTGGGGGTGGGGAGTCTCATGAAGCAAAAGTGAAGACCCTCCATCCCGCCTTCTTCTTCGTGGGTGGGGGGCTCCTGTGGAGTGCTCCCTCGGGAAGCTGGCTTGGGCTTCTAGAAAGTCCAGGCAAGGCTCCCCTCCTCCCTAGGACACAGCTTCCAGGTGACCTAAACCAAGCACAAAGCTGGCTGTGCTGCCCCCTGCCCTGAACCCTCCCATGATTCCCTCACCCGCAGCATGAGCCCCTCGGCCTGAGGGGCCCCGGGACCTCTGAAGCTTGCACCCCAAGCCATTACCCAAACCCAGGAGGTTCTACCCATGCCCAGCCCCAGCAGTGACCCTCACAACTCCAGGCCTGCTCTCTCCCCCTTCTATCCCCTCCCCCACCTCCATCCCAGGTACCTGGCACACAGTAGGTGCTCAATAAGTGTGTGCCCGCCAAATGCATAAAATCCCCCTGCCTAAGCAGCTCCATGGGCCAAGCTGGTCTGGATCACAAACGAGAAGTTTGCTTCCTAGTCAGCCCCCAGCCAGCACCTGCAGGAACCCCAGTCTTTTGAAATGTGAAATGGGCTAATGCTAACCTTCACCCCACAGCAGGGGACAAATAGGACAGTACACGAGAGGAGGGTAGATCTGGGGACCACAGTCCATCTCTCTCAGCCCCTCTAAGATCCTCATAGGACACAATCATCTGCCACTCCCTTGAGGAATCTGTTCATTCACTACGTACAGGTCTGCCCTGCCCATTGCAGAAATTCCCCAGGTTCCTTACCAGTTGTCTCAGCAGGAAGCCTGAACCTTGGACTTGAGGGGAGCTTAACAACCCAGGTGGGCGGCTCCAGACAGAACTGGAGATAGGCTTGGTGCAGGAGGTCCAGCTAATTAGAATTTGAATTCCAACCTCGGGTCTGAAGTGGGCAGGGGGCATTCCCACAGACCTATGGGGAGGGTACCCCCAGGCCCCTCGCCACATCACCACCTGCGTCTGTGAGGGTCTGGGCACTGGCTGTTCATTACCTGGAGTAGATGACCCTGGGCAGGGGGTACGGCAGATAAAGGGTATGGAGATTTCTGCAGGAGGACTCTCAGGGCAGGGGAGGTGGGTCTTGAGGGGACCTGGATGGCTGACAGGCCGGTGAGGAGGGGACTCTGAAAGGACCGGCTGCCTCAAGTCTCAAAAGGCACAGTTGAACACACAGACTTCCGGAAGCAGTGCCCGGGATGGGTTCTGACAGCTGGGATGTGACTCCATGGGGTGACCTGGAGCCTGGCAAAAACAGAGTTGTTGTTATCAACTCAGGCTGGGTGCGGGGAAGGGGTGCCCCGAGGATAGGTGGGCAGAGGGTGTCAGGCTGCTAAGAACGGCAGAGGCAGGAGAGTGGGCACTCAGGGGCCCAATCCCCAGGGTAGGCGGTACCCTGAGTATGGCCTGGCTGTGGCAGCCTCCTCTGAGGAAGCCCGTGGGGGTCTGCTCCCTCTGGTTCACTAGGCCTGGGCCCTTGGAGCATGGGATCCCTCCCAGTGCTGGCTCTGTAGGGGTGCAGGTGCCCTGGGGAAGAGGGCAGGGAGGCCCCACCTTCATTCACCTCACCTCCAGCTCCCCTGTGACAGCTGAGCTCTTCCACCCCATCCCTCCCCCACCACTGTCCCTCTCAAGATGGCCTTGCATCTTCCAAGAGGCCCAGATATCCAACCAGGGCTTCCTCCCCCAGGTGGAGACATGGCAGGTGCCTCCAGGACCTCTCCCCTCAGCCCCTGCCTTGGGTTCTTCTCTTCTGGCCTGGGTGGGTACAAGAAATAGGGCACCATGGGCACACACCTTCACAAAATCAATGGAATGGGGGAGGGTGACATACTAGCCTAGTGTTAAAGCCCAGAGAGTCCAGAGCTCAAGAGACAGTTCTCTAAATAGCAGGATCTCAGCCCCTCCAACCCTGTACCAGGAACACACCTGGGGCCCGATGGTGTTGGGTGTATGGACTCCATGCAGCAAGGGAGGATGCAGCCCTGGGGTCCAGGGGGACATCTCAGAAAGAGAAGATTGGAAAGGACTTAAAGAATTCAGGCCAGCCAGGAGCGGTAGCTCATGCATATAATCCTAGCACTTTGGGAGGCTGAGGCAGGAGGATCACTTGAGGCCAGGAGTTCGAGACTGGCCTGGGCAATATAGTGAAACCCTGCTCTCTTATAGAAGAAGAGGAGGAGGAAGGAGGAGGAGGGAGAAGGATTGAAGAGGAGGAGGTGGAGGAGAATAATTCAGGCCAGCGTTGGGTGATCTGGGGAAGAGTTCAATGACACAGGGCTTTGCTCAGTGTCCCTAGATGCTGTTGGGAGGCAGGTAATTCCAGGAGAGGGCGTCTATCCTCGTCTAGAAGGCAGGAGTGACTAAGTGAGGCCAGACTGTCCCTGCTAAGAAAGCAGCGGTCACTCCTATTGACCAGCAGAGGGAGATGTGTGGTCATCTTTGTGGTTTGGACAGCTATCATGTTTTGTCTGTGTGCGCTCATGTTACAGAGCATCAGAGAGTGGCCTTGTATGATGCCGTGACTCACCTTCAGTTGGAGGACACCAGGGTCTAGCTGTGGCCAGCCAGCTCCTACCATCAGGGGTTGCTCATCTTTCTCAGTGGCTTCAGGGAGGGTCCAGAGAACGTAAGAAGGGACAGCTGTTACCCACACACCCTGTGCAGATGCCATGGTCGGCAGCAGACAGACTTTCGCTCCCTGAATCTTCACTGCCTTTCCCATTGTACAGATGAGGAAACTGAGGCTCAGAGAGGCAAAGTGCTCACCAGAGTCAAGAGTAACTGGCAAAAATGCAATGTAAGTCCAGTTTACAATCCCTCAACTTCCAAGTCCCTTCCATCTCTGCCCATGCCTGGAGGCTGAGCCTGCACCTACTCCCCTGGGCAGGTGGCCCTAGTGTCCCCTAGGCATCCCAGCTGGGCACATCTCCCTGCAGGGGCTCAGCCGGCTGTCATGGGCCAGCCTCGGTGTCAGCAGCCCTACCCCCACCCCCAGCCCAGGCTGGTCCCCTGTGCCTGGAGGTGCGAAGGGTAATGAGGCCCCGTAATGAGGCTTTCTGGAGACGTGGCTGGGAGATTTATAGACAGGCTTTGTCAATAGCCACACTGCTGGCTGCAGACCCAGCGAGACATCGACAAGTGCTCGTTATAGCCTCCCCCTGCGCCCTGCCCCGTCCCCCGCAGCCCCTCCCAAGCACCAGCCTGCCTGTTCGCAGTGCCTGTGTGCACAGCCTTCGCTCAATTAATTTGCACTTGTTGGTGCCATCTGTTCTTTCATGTGTCCTCATGAGTGCGTGCATCCTGCCTCCTCCTCGGATGTGCTTCAGAGCAGGGACAGGACAACCCTCTTCAGACATACAGGGCTCGCTGGCCAGGGTCACATCTCCCCTGTTAGGCTGGGTTCCTCAAGGTGGCAACTGCCCCCCTCCAGTCCACAGTCCCTGAAGGTTCAGTGTCCCTCCTCCATCTCTCCCACCCACCACAGCCCCACACCGCGGTGAGCCGTGCAGAGGCTCTGAGCCTGACCCCAGCAGGTGGGCCTCAGCCCTCCTGACCCCAACCCAAGCTGCCCCCGGGGAAGGCCGGCTGCCCCTGGGCACTGGCAGGCAGGACTTCCGTTCTGGTCCTCGCCTGAGTCTTGGCAGGCCCCTGATCCAAGGACACGGACATCTCTGAGACCCAGGGGTGGGAAGGGTGAGAAGTCACTCAGAAGTCTGTTTCTCTGGAACAGCATCAGTTAGGGTAGTCCAGAGGTCTGGACTTGGACAGCTCCCAGGGCGGGTGGGTCACTGCCTGGGGGCTCAGAGGACTGAGAAAAGGCAGCACCTTCGGATGCCGTCCCTTGGCTGCCCCCTCCCCAGTCCCAAGGGCTCTGGTGGCCAGCATCCCAACCTGCTCTTATCTCGGTCCCTTCCAGAGAAGGCCTCTCTGTCATTTCTAGCGCCAGCAGACTGTGCCTTCAGTACAGATTTCTGACCCTGGAGGAGTGAGGATGCTGAGCCGGCCCTGCTACAATGGGAGGCCAGGCAACCCATTGCCCCCTCTGGGCTCTGGGTCCTGCATACCACATGGGGTTTGTTTACAAGGAAGCCAGGCCTTGTACTAGGAGGGTCTTTGGGAATTTACAGGCATGCAGGTGCCAGCATCTAGCTCCAGCCCAGCCCACCTCACCTGACTATAACAGGCTCCGTGGTTGGGCCTTAGTCTGGCATCCAAGGCTTCCATGACTGAGCCCTGAAGCCACTCTAGCCTCATCTCCCGCCACCCTCTCCTCACCTTGGACCCTTACTGTCTGCAGTCCCCAGTGTGCCAGGCTGCTTCTCACCTCCATGCCTTTGCTCTGCTGTTCCCTGTGCCAAGACTCTTCCTCTTCCTTATACTGGTATCACCTGACAAACTCCTACTCATCCTTCAAAACCCACCTACAGCTCTGAGATGCCCCCAGTATACCCCTGTCTGCACCGTGGAGTGGGGAGGGCACTAGCTGAGGGGCACCCCACTACGGCACTTATCATCCTGACATCACGTCACCCTGCCTGCTGCCACATCCACATTGCTAGAAACACAAACTCCTTGGGAACAGAGACCAAGCTTTGGTCACATCTATGTCCGCAGTGCCCAGCACAGGGCCTAACCAAATGGGGCTGCCAGAGAGCGTATATTGGACCAGAGGCCCTTGTGTCCTTGGCCTGGGTTGGGGGAAAGTAGTGCTCACCTCTCCCCTATAGATAGGAGGAGACATGCCTGCCACCTGGCTGCCCACTAGTAGGGCCATGATGACCTCAGGGCAGGAGGGGATTCAGTTAGGACAAATGTGGATGCACACTGGAGAGGGCTTTAACCAAGCTCCCTGCCCCACCCCACCCTCAGCCCCCTAGCTCAGACCCAACCCAGGGGCCCCTGTGTGAACACCATCTTTGCGTCTTCTGCACATGGTTCCATGCTAGGGTGGAGCGCTTGGGGCTGAGATTTGTCTGGGTATAGGGGTGTGTTTCCTGGCTTCTGTGTGTATTGCAGGCCCAGCCGCCCTCCACCGGAGAGGGTTTTAGAAATGGATGACTGTGGTCCCTCACTCAGGCCCTGCCCCCAGGAACAGGTGTCTCTGGCCTCAAACAGCCCAAGTGCAGGGGACAGAAGCCCAGGCGTCCAGGAGCCCACTCCCTGGCTGGCACGGAGGCTCGCCGCTAGGCAGAGCCCAAAGAAACCAGACAAGTGCCAAAAGCCACCATACAAACCCCTCTGGCCCCTCCCCTGTGTCTGGTGGCTTTATTGCAGGGAGTAACTGCACGGGGAAGGACGTGGTGGTGCGGGCAGCCTGTGGGGCTCCGGGAAATGGGGTTGGGGGCTCAGTGGAGGCTAAGGTGGGCCTTCCAGTAAGACGGGCTTCTGCTTGGGTGGGAGGGAGACCACTCCTTCCAATGGCCCGAGTGACATTATCCATGTCCCGAGTGTCCTGCCCTGAGCTCCACTGAGCCTCGACTCTGCACTGGGGAGACCCAGCCCCGAGGAAACTAGAGGCCTGCACCTTACCCTCATGGACTCAAAAGCCAAGGTCAAGGTTGGTTGAAGATGGAGCACTAGCCCCAGGACCTGGGGCCATGTTAAGAATGCAGACTCTGGGCCAAGCGCACTGACTCACACCTGCAATCCCAGCACTTTGGGAGGATGAGGAAGGAAGATTGCTTGAGTCCAGGAGTTCAAGACCAGTCTCGGCAACATAATGAGACTTCGTCTCTACAAAAAAAAAACTAGCCAGGCATGGTGGCGCGTTCCTGTAGTCCCAGCTCCTTGGGAAGCTGAGGCAGGAGGATTGCCTGAGCATAGGAGTTCGAGACTGCAGTGAGCTGTGACCATGCCACTGCACTCCAGTCTGGGTGACACAGTGAAACCCTGACTCAGGGGGAAGAAAAAAAAAACAAAACAAGAGTGCAGACCCTAGAACCAGCTCCCTCTTCGTAACTCCTCCCCCTCTGTGGAATGGGCATAAGGGTCTCTGCATCCAGTTACTGGAAAGAGGAAGTCAGCTCGATTCATTTAAAGCCTTCAGAACAGCGCCCAGCCCACGTGAGCTCTTGTTACCTGGCTGGGTCAGGCTGTAGAAATTCAGAAAAGAGGTCAAGGAAGTCTCTTTGTCAGGAGGCTGTCTTTGCAGATTGGAGCTGGAGACAGCATGAAGGCGCCCCGCTCCTGCTGGTGGAGGAACTGCATGAGCAAAAGCACAGAGAAGGGACCAGCCCAACCTGTCTGATCCCCCAAGGGTGCTGAGGCTACAGGAAGTGGGTGATGTGGGAGTCATGGTGGGGGGGAGGTTGGGGGAGAGTGAGACCCCACAGGAGGTGTGAATAAAGTCCCCAGTACCACCAGGCAGCTCTGCACACCCCTCCCCACCCCAGCCTGGCATGTGCTTCCTGGGACCCCCCCAAAGAAGGACACCCCTTGGCCCTACAAAGAACCCTAGTCTTCACATAGTGATCGTCTGACATGTCTCGTCGTGTTTTAGCGGGTGGGGAAGGGACTGGGGTGCGGTTCTTCAGCACCCATTTTATAGATGAAATGCCTGAGGCTGGGTGCATCCCCCTGGGGCCATTCAAGGGTGTGGCTCCCCCACCCCAGCGGTCCATATTTGTTCTGTGTCCAGTGAAGGACTCCCGAAGGCCCATGTGGGCGTCCCTCCTGCCTCTTGCCAAAGAAGACTGGAAGTCAGCCACGTCTGGGGCCCGGCTGAGCTCAGCGGATGCCTCCAGTGGTGCATTATTGATGGGGCTTCTAATTGTGAGTTTCCCAAAGTCTACAGGCCTTTGATGAAAAATTCATGGCACGCTTGCAGACAGGAGCAGATTCAATCGATCGGCAGCACAGCAGGCGAGGGAGGACTGGGCCCCACGCAGGGAGGGGCGGCCAGAGGGGAGGCTGGGCTGGGAGGCTCATGGCCCCAGGAACTGTGGGGCCGGAGGGGCACACACAGCAGGGGGCTGCAGCCCATTTCCCGGATGGGGAGGCTGAGAAGCAGGATAAGGAAGGTCTAGGACCCACAGCTGGGGGTGCCACCTGGGTGACGGGTGCCAATTGGAGGGCACAGCCGGCTCCACCAAGAGCCTCGTGTTCATTTCCCTGGAGAGCATTAGACCCTGGTGAATGTCACGCGGAGGAGGGACCTGGATTCCTGGGGCCATTCTCCCATGCCAGGCACTGTGCTCAGAGCTTCACACCCACAACCTCATTTGATCCCCTAAGAACCATGAGATGGCTGGAGAGATGCTCTCCATTTTACAGAATAGGAAACTGAGTCTCAAAGAGGTTAAGCAACTGTCCAAAGCCACACAATGATCCATAGAGGAGTCCACCATCAGCTCAAATATGAACGACAAAGCTGTGTGGGGTGTCTTGTCAACTCCCCTGCGTCCCTATTGTTCAGAGGAAAAAACCCCATCAAGAAAAGTAGATTAAGTGAAAACAAGGCCCTCAGAGTGCTGAGCTGGACACCCAGTAGCCAGGGTTGGAGAAACAGGCCGAGGTATCTGTCTTGGCCTGTCCTGTCAGGCCCCAGAAAGCCCTGCCAGTCATTATTCATTCACTAAACAAGTAAACAAATATTTATGAAGGCCCGGCGCTGGCAGGCATCTTGCTAGGTCCAGAAGGAGGCCCCATAGTGACAGGCTCAGGGACCCAGCTTGCCTGAGACAGGCTGAAGTCAACTTAGTTGGGAAAAATGCAGACAGACCCCTTCTATGCCCCAGGAGGGGTCCGCGCAACCGGGTGGAGGGCGGTTCTGCCTTCGTGACCCGGTCGTTTCTAGGTGGGGGGCTGGCTTGTTTGGGTTTGTTTTCTCTCCGCTTCCCAGTGAGTTTCTTTTAAAAACATCCACCCATGTCTGCACTGAACTAAAGGGAAAGGAATTCATCCGGAACATCAGGAGCACAGACATGGGAAGGCCAGGGGCCCAGGCGTGGGGCTCTGAGCCACACGGAAGCTGCTGGGATGAGAGCGAGCCCTGCCTGGGCTGCTCTGGGGACTTCTGAGGGGACAAGGGGGACCAAGGAGCAGAAAGAGAGAGAGATGGAGGGGGAGAGGGATGGGGGGACACAGGGACAGAGTGGGAGGCTGACGGGAAGAGAAAGGAGGGACAGGATATGGGGGAACCAGTGGGCGGGGAAAGTGGAGATGGGGGAAGCAGGTGGGGGAGGCCAGGAGAAATGCTGAGACTGGGCTGGGGATCAGAAGGCCGCAACCCCGGGGCCCTCCCCTGCCCTGCTGTCTCCTAGGAGTTCCCTGGCCAAGGAGTGAGCCTAGTGTGATTTCAGCCACCCCATCCAGGGCCCCCACCCTGGAACAAAGGGGAAGCAGCCCCATGGGCCTGCCTGCTTCCGGCTCAGAGCTGGGCTCCGTTGCCAGGCAGGCGCTTGTTGTGGCAACACTCCCTGGGGGCCTCTCCTGGGGAACAGGACTGCTGGCCATAAAGATGGGGGAGCCAGGGCCCCCACCCCCTCCAGCCCCCAAGGCTGCTGCAGGCCTTCTTGACAGCCACTCTGTGAGTCACCCCACCCCTCTGGCCCCGGGAGGGTGGGTGAGCCAGCCCAGCAGGCAGGTGTGTTGGGGTGTGTTGCCAGGCAACCAGCAGAGGTGCCCCAGAGCCTGGACAGGTGGGGAGCTGGGTGGGAGAGGGCCAAGGCATTGGCCCTAGATGCCCACAGTTACAGAAACCCTCTGTGGGTACCCAGCCCCAGCCCAGGCCCCTTGAGCCCACTTGCAGGAACACAGGCAGCGAGGAGAGAAAGGCTTCTGGGAAAATCCCTGAAAGTGACCACTGTCTCCTGCTTGCTTGGGCCCTAACTCTGGCATCTTGGAGGTCCAGCCTCAGACCCTAGAAAGGAGCTGGGCCTGGGCTAGCCTGGAAAGCTTGCTGGCAGTGCATGCGTCCTACAGGACGTCCAGGAAGAGTGGGGATAACAAATGAGGGCACCTCAGGGGAAGCAGGTCAGCCCCAGGCCAGGGCACTCTGGCTGCCTTGTCAGGATGTCTTTTCTAATTCAGACGCCATGCCAAAGCACTTCCTCCACTGGCAAGAACCCCAGGGCCCTGCCCCAGCAGGGATTATCCCCCAGGTGCAGATGAGGAGACAATGGGCAGGGGCCTCTTTTGGATCATTCTACAGCTGTGGGCAGAGGCTGGATTCGAACCCAGGGCTCTGGACTCCAGCCAGGCTCTTCCCCAGCCCACATGGGATATTTCAAGGGCAGCAAAGTTCTAAGCAGAGGTGATTCCAGCAGGAGGTGACCAATGCTGGGTGGAGCGTGGTGCAAAACTCGTGGATTCTTTGGCTCAGCCCTAAAAAAAATTTTAGAGAGACCAGCAAAGTTTTAAAACAAAGCTTATTAGAGAAAGAAGAGCAACGGAGAGACAGGTCAGTGCTGGCAAGAACGAGAACGTCTTTTGCTTTTTACAATAGGTCTGATACACCTTCACAATGACTGATATGCTAAAGAGGGTGGAGCCCAGGTAACTGTCAGTCCAGAGATTGACATCTCTCCCCTGCTGATGGGAGGAATGGGCAGTCTATTCCAGGGAAACTTGCCAGACTTTTTCAATTCACTAGTTCACAAGCTAAAAGGGGTATGATCGTTTCTGTGACTTTTTGATTCCTGGTTCAGGAACTACTTAGATGGAGTTTTCCTTTGGCAAATGAGGGAGTGAGGCGGACTGGGAGTCCACTCTGAATTCACATTCCAGCCCTCAGGGTCGTCCAACCTGCCAACACAATGTCTGGATGCTTCTAAAACTTGCCTACAAGAAACCGATCTATCTATGCCTAACTTGTACTGGCTACCCTGACTCAGTGACGAGTGGGGAAACGTTCTTTTTGGGAGAGTGAGCAGGGCTTGTGAGACCCGGGTCTGGGGTCTGCCCCTCATCACCCCCTGAGTGCCAGGCTGGGGACAAGGGCTGGACACAGGCAGAGGAGTGATGGATGGCCAGGCTTGGTGGCCCGGGGGTCTTCCTGGAGGAGGACCCAGAGTGCAGCCTTGAGAGTGGGACAGGATTCAGGAAGGCCTGAGAGTGTAAGCGGGAATGGAAGACTTTGTCATCCAGGAAGCCCTGCCCCCACCCTAGCCCTGCCTGGCTACATTGTGCCGGCCAGGCCCAATTAGCGAGCACCGGCTCCTGCAGGGGCCAATTAGACAGGGGCTGTGGTCAGCTGCCGGCCAAGGCCCCCACCACCCTTTGGAGCTTCACCAAGCCAAGCACAAAAGCTTCCTAGGCACCATCTCTGCGGCTGAAAGAAGGGAAAGAAAGGACAGAAGATGGGGGAAATGCACTCCTTTTGTTTCTTTGCTATAACCTTGGCCCGAACAAAGAAGCAATGTCTTCCCCCTCCCCGGGAGGGCAGCTTCCACCGAGCAAGGACTGTTTGAGACAGCAATTTGCACAGATTTGTTGTGGGTGGGAGGCCCAGATGGCATTCGGGGGGGAAACAGGAGCAGGGATCTGGAGTGCGCAGGGCCCGGGTTCTAGAACCTTCTGTGACTGCCAACTGCCCTCTGTCCAGAGGCAGAGCTCCTGAGCCTGGCACTCAAGGCACTGCCTCCCTAGCATCCTGAGTCTCAAGACCTGCTCCAGCCCTCTGGCCACACACACCTATGCCCTTGGCGTCCTCCAAAGAGTCCAGCCCACGTTGGCTTCCATGCCTGTGCTTGAGTTGTTCACACCTCAAAGCTCACCGGTGCAGTCAAATCTCACTTGCACCGTAAAGTCCCAGCACTGACCTCTCCCCTCTGCAGGAACACCACTCCCACTGCTGGCCTCTCTGGCTTACACCCCTAGGGTGCTAGGGTGTGAGCAGTGTCCCAGGGCAAGACCCCTTTCCACTGGGAGCTCTCCGAAGGCAGGGGTCTCCCTACTCCCAAAAGAGCAGAGCTTAAAGGTACAAATACTGGCTGGCAGGCCTTGCTGGGGAGCAGGTGGAAAGAAGAGATTTACCAAGACAGAGCCCAGAATGGGGCTTGGGAGACCGGGGCCACCACAGGGTGGTGGTGGCAGGTATAGAGGGGACCAACCAGGGCCATGCCGCCTGCAGGTAGCCCCCCAGGCTAAAGCCCCACGGCAAAGCCACCCTGCCCAAGCCTGTCCAGCCCCACCCTCTGGGTCTTGGAGTGCAGCCTCTCCCACTAGACTACACCCTTGCTGCCTCAGTGTCCCCAACCAGCCAATGAGGTTCACAGTCCTCCCTCACCTGCCCTCTGGGGGTGACGAGGCTCCAAAGCAAAGGGAGGGAAAGAAAGAGGCTTGTGTTCTTCTGGGTCCCATGTCATATTGTTCCACCGTGGGTCAGAGGGGAGTGTGGCGGGGTGGGCAGTGGACGAGGACAGAGGGGCCAGCAACCCAGTGGCATTAGCGTGGGTATTTCTAGGAGTAAGGGGGCTGCTCAGCCACAGGGAGTCCCGATGTCTGGGCAAACCCTGGTCTCTTTAGCAAACCTCCAGGCACAGCCTCCACCCTGCCCACTCATCCCTGAGATCGCCCTTTGGAACTGGGCTTGTGCTCCTGGATCTCTGGAACTGTGGGATCTCTGGAAACATTGCAGCTGAATGTTTCCATTTTATTTTAAGGAAATGCGGCTGACTCCTTTTAAAGGTATCGACCATGTCGGTTGGCCAAGAGAAGCCTCTCTGGCCTTCTGAGGGGCCCTGCTGGAGCTCTGCCTGTCAAACAATGGCAGAGCTGGTGGCAGCAGATCTGGGCCAAGGGCTTGCCTGAGAAAGTCAGAGAGGCAGGGAGGCCCCTTTTCTGCTATAGGGGTCTCTGGGAGCTGGAGGGAGAGCATGTGGGTGGTCCCTGGCAGATAGGGAGTGCCAGGCGGGTGGGGGTAAGCGATGGTTTCTGGGCCAAGGAATGTTGCAGTTACCTATTGCTGCATAAAAAACTACTTGAAATGTTGTGATTTAAAATGATCGTTTTAAAATTTATTATTACATCTCGTGTTTGGAGGTCAGGATCCAGTCACGGCACGTAGGGTGGGTCCCCATCTCTCCCACACGGTTAGTCTGGGGGCAGCAGCAAGGGAGGAAGTAACAGGGAAGAGGTGGGATTACCGTAAGGTGGTCTCGTCTCAAGCCCCTGACCTCCCTGCTCCTCCTCCTCATTCTCCCTGGGGCTGGCCCACGACAGAGGCTTCAGCCCAGGTCCAGGATTCACTGAGTGGTCTCCAGGAAGTCACTGTCTGGCCACCAGAAACTGAGATGGGAGTTCATGGAGGGCAGGACAGACCGCCTGGAGGAAGGACACATGCCCCTGGAACTGGAAGCGAGACACCCCCACCCCCTCCCCATAACAAGAGCCAGCTCTGGGCGGCCTCACCTGGCCACTGGCTGAAGTCACAGCCTGGAGCAGAGCGTCCGTGGGAGGCGGCTGCCCTCTGCCGGTGGCAAGGACAAACCACATGCCGGGGGCCTGCCATCCTGGGCCCAGGGACCCAGAGATGGGTGGTGGAGGGGGAGGGGGCGTGTGTCTGGCCCTGCCGCCCACCCCGCCTCAGAAGCGGCAACCTGTCTCAGGCTTCCCTCGCCCCTCCCACCCCTACCCCTGCTCCAGCCCTCACCTCCCCTCTTCGCCCCTCCCTCCCATCTTATTCTCCAGGAAATCCTCTCCCCACCCCCGTGCCGCTCCTTGACCCTTGTGTCCCTTCTTGGTCTCACTGTCCCCTCAGTCTTCACCTGACATTCAGGGCCAAGGTCACGGGGTCACCTCCTCCGGGCCACACTCAGAGGCTCCCTCTACAGATGTGGAGGCTGCCCAGCCTTCTATCCTTCCCCTCAAAGTCTTTGATGTTGTGAGATGCCCCCCACATGCAAACGACGGCAGCGAACATGAATACAGAACGTAGCCAAGTGTCGCACAGCAAACGCCCTTGAAGCCACCGCCCCCAGCAGGAGTAGGGGCAACACCGGCACCCCCGCCTCAGCCCTTGTGCCCTCCCAGCCACACTCCTCCCCGCTGGATGGGACACCTGGCTGCCTTCCTTCACCTGCCTGGCTCCTTCCTCCTCCCTGCCATGTGTTTCCTCCTTGAGTCCCCACCTCTGCTCGAATCTGCCCAGGAACTCCCCACCCTCCTGTCGCCCTCAGGGCTCTCAGGAAGGTGCGCTTGCTCTGTGTGGCCATCCAGGCTGCCCCAGGGTGGGCTGGGCTCTACTGCCAGGCCAGGACCCCAGGGAAGGTGACGCCCTCCTGCGGACGCTCTGCAGCCTCGGCTCTGCCGGCTGGCCCCGCCCTTCTCCCCCCGCCTCTCCGGGAGTCGCCCTGGTCTTGAGGGCTTCTCTCCCACCACACCCCTTTGTCCTTGAGCCCCCTCCTCACTCCACGCTTCCCGACTCTGAAATCGCAACCTTCCCAAGCCTCCACCGGCACCTTCCACAGCTGCCCTCCTTTCTCTCCTCCACCCCAAGATTCTCTCCAAGCCTGGCAGCCTTCAACAGCCTCCCAGCA
The DNA here is from genome assembly GCF_000164805.1 of Carlito syrichta. Taxonomy (NCBI): domain Eukaryota; kingdom Metazoa; phylum Chordata; class Mammalia; order Primates; family Tarsiidae; genus Carlito; species Carlito syrichta. The sequence goes on along the minus strand of NW_007258192.1, from coordinate 216,546 downwards.
GCCCCACCTGGGGCCAGGTACCCCCTCACAGGCCTCCTCTCAAGCCCCGCTCCTCCTCCTGCCCACTCCAGAAGTGTACCTGCTCCCCCAAAGACCCCGGGATCCTCCTCCTCACCTCCTCTTTCTTCTCCACCCCAAGACCCCAGGCTCCTCTCCCTCCTCCTCCTCCTCTCCTCTTCTTCCCTACTTCAGGGCTGCACCTCCTCCACCCAAAAATCTCAGACTCCTCCTCCTCTTCCTCTTCCTCCCCCTGCGCTTTCCCCCGCCTGCTTTCTCCTCCCTCTGCCTGCCACTTTGCCAGTCCGCCCCTCCTCCCCAGCCAGGATCCCATTGAGTCCCACCCAGCTCCCAGCTCTGGGCCTCCATTCCCCATCCGTTCTCAGTGCTGGGCAGCCAGAGGCGTCCTGTCACATCCCCCACCCCCTGCAGCTCAGGCCCCTCAGTGGATGGAGTCCAAGCTCCTGAGACTGGCCTTCAAGGCCCCCTTCAGCCTTCCCTACACTCACCCTGCCCCACACTCCAGCAGCTCACCGCCTTTGTTCCTCATCACACAGGCCCTCACCTCCCTGCCTGGTCACAGTGCCGTCTCTGCTCGCAAGACCCTCCCCCACCTCTAGGTATCACCTACTCACCCTCCCAGAGTCAGCTAGGTGATCACTGCCTCCAGGAAGCCTTTCTGGACCCTGGCCTGGGAAAGGGCCTCCTGTAAGCTCCTGTCTGTCACAGATGTCACTGCCATCTCCTGGGTGTAAGACAGGAGGCCATCGCTTGTCTGGGCTCCGTGCCCCCAGCGTGGGCAGACCTGGCACACTGGTGTTCAGTGAGCATCGGCGGCTGCGGGTTTACTGAGCTGTTCCAGCATAGGCTTTATACTCAGTCCCTGTGACCTTGGGAACACTACTTCCAGCCTCAGTTTCCCCACCTGGACAATGAGGGCATAAGGCCTTTCTGATCTGCATAGTTGGTAGAACCACAGGTACCTCTGGACAAGACGCTCCGGCGCTCACCTCCAGCGCTTCCCTTTGGGGCTGGGAGGGCAGTGCTGCTCTTCAGGCTTCTGTAAAGATGATCCCACCCTCCTCCTCCTCAGTAGAAGCTAGGACTCGGTTTCTGGAAAATGGGAGCAGTCATGTAATCATGTCTGGGGCTATCACAAGAATCTTAAAAAAAAAATTTCATGGTGCCAGGCATCTATACCTCCCTCACTCCACAGCAGCCTCCCTTGGGTGGGGGGTGACTCCCCATTCCACAGATGAGAACACTGAGGCTCAGAGAACAGGTGCTGCCCTTTCAGAGCCAAAGAAGAGGTTTGGAGGAGCAAAAGGCACCTGCATTCAGTGGCACCGGGGCAATTCATACCCAGGGTCACCCATCGATTCTCACCTGGCAGTTTTGGTGGTGGGCATGATCGTGGGTGAGGAGGGTAAGCTGGACACCAGGGTCAGTTCCGGGCTCTGGAGTCAGTGCTCCTAGAAGATGTGCCAGCCCAGGGACAAGACAGGAGTGGGGCTGGCATCTGGCCCTCCCTCAGCAGGCTAGGAACTGGGGGGAGGGGACAGCAAGCCACCAAGGGAACAAAACCCTAACAGGAATCTGGAACGTGGTGTCCTGCGTGTTCAAGGGCTGTGACGCAGTGTGTGGCCCTGGGGGAGCCCAGCTCTAGGCTGTGGGGAGAGGTCAGGGCTACCCACCTGCAAGCTGTGGCCTCTCAGCCCAGCTGTGCTGACCAAGGTCTCAGCTGCATGGGTCGGGGAAGCCCAGGAGGGAAAGCAGACCCACCAATTTCTCAGGATGGAGACTACAGCCAGGATAGACCAATCAGGGTCCCTCTCCACCCCCTGGGGAGCCCTTCCTCTCCCAGAGCAGTCAGCCGGCAGGACTGGAAGGGAGATGGAGGGAGGGTGAAGCCCACCACCTCAGAAGCCAAGCTCTCTCCTCACCCCACCTCCTTCCTCCAGTTGGGCTCCTGCTTTCTTCATCTGTCAAGGGGAGTGTCAGTAACAGGGCTCCGCTCCCCCGAAGGCTGCTGAGTCGGAGAAAAGTGGGGTCTTAGCAATGGCGAGCCCCCACATGAGAAGGGGGGTGATTAAACTCACAGGGGTGAGCCGAGGAGCCAGAAGCCTCTTCCCTGGGTCTCTCTCCATGCACACACACCCCCCAGCTATGGACAGGATCGTACTGGTCTGCCACAGGCTCTTTCCCGTCACAGCAGAGGGTGGCCATCCCCGTGCATCGGTACAATTAAATCTAGGTCATCCTTTGTGACTACTGCTGTGGCCCAGAGACAGAGTGTGCCCTCATGGAAGACCCCAAACCGCGTGGCGGCGAGCATCCTCAAACATGTCTGCTTGGATATGCCTGTGTGGGTCTCTCTAGAGGATACTACGCTGGAGGCTGAGAGGCCACGTGGATGCTGCTGTAATTGTCCAGAGCAGACATAAGAGGCTGCATCAGACTGGGAGAAGGAAGGAGGGGAAGAATTTCCTTTGTCGAAATCTCATGGGCTTCCCCTAGCTGGTCCCCCGGGCCTCCCATCCCCCTGGTCTATCCTGGTTGTAGTCTCCATCCTGAGAATGAAAGCTTTAGAGCACCAGAGGAGGGGTGGGGACCTAGGGGGCAGTGGGGAGGAAGAGGAAGAGATCTGGGATATTGACTAAAGCAGCCAGGAGAACAGAAATAGGCTGGAATGGGAACAGCTGCCTCTAAGTTACATACACTTGCCCGGGTCGGGCAAGGCCTTGAAGCCTGAGCTTCCCAGCTTCCCCAGGGGACTCCACACAAGACTGTGAGGCTCTGGAAGGTGAAGGGGCCTGCCCAAGCCCACACAGGATGTGAGTGGCCAAGGTGACCTTCTGATTGGGACCTGACCACGAAACCCTGTGTGTATGGGCCATCTCTGGGCAGAGTCTCCCTATCAATGGCACCATCTGAGGGCACCAGATGGACAGATCTGGAGGAGTCAAGACCTAGAACTCAACCAGGGCAGGTGCCAGAGAGATGGACCTGGCACCGGCATCATTAAAGGCTAGAGAGTGACAGGTGACAAGTGGTGTCTGACAAGCCCCACTGTCTGGGGACCCCCATGCAGCAGGTGGGAGGCAGTGGCGGGGCAGCCAGGCCTCATCCAAAGGCAGCCTGAGGCCCAGTGGGAGGTGGAAGCACAGCTCTGCCTCTCCAGGGCCTGAGCCCTGACTCCCAGCCCCTGTGCAAGGCCCTCCATGGCCTCAGGAAGTCCATAGGCCTCCAGGGCTCTGCAAACTCCCAACTCCGACCACCTCCTCCTCTACCCAGAGCTTTCTGATTGTGGATTGTGATTGTGATTCTGATTGTGAAGTCGTCTCTATTTTGTCCTGTTCAGATTTGAGAAACTCCCTTTGTGAAACTTTTTATAAATAGGAAGAAGTTTCTGCTGATAAAACAAATGTATTAAATACAGTCTACTAATTTTCCTACATATATATATATGTATGCATACAAGGTATGCACACATACTTACAAGGTGAGTTCACAAACTCATCCTAGAAAAAGTGCTCCATCCCTCATTGCTGAATATCACTACCGTCACCTTTGAAGTACCCCCTTGGGAAGCTATGCACCGATGCCAGTACCTAGTCCACCCGTCAAAGCAATTTTGGAACTCTTTTTCTGGGATAACCATGAGAGCCGTCATCAGATTACCCTTGATGTCCCGAATGTTATCAAAATATCTTCCTTTCAATATTTCCTTTATATTCAGGTAAAGAAAAAAGCCATTAGGGGATAGATCAGGTGAGTAGGGAGGGTGTTCCAATTCAGTTATTTGTTTGCTGACTAAAAACTCCCTCACAGATGGTGCTGTGTGAGCTGGTGCATTGTTGTGATGCAAGAACTCCTTCAGGACCATTTTGCACACACCTTTCTCATGCCCAGATTTTCACTTGAGATTTTCCTAACTGTTTCTCTGTTGATGTTTATTTGTTCTACTTTGCTTCTCACAGTCAGTCAATGGTTTTGATGCACAATTCAATGAGTGCTTGCAATGTTTTTGCCAATGTTTACTGGCCGTCCTGAGATCTCTTCATCAATGGCTCTCTCTCTCCCCTCGGAAAAACGTTTAATCCATTTATACACTGCCATTTTCTTCATGGCATAACCCTCATAAACTTGGACTAACAGGGTCCCGGATTTCATTTCCACTCTTGCAAAATGTAACAAGAAATTTAATGTTTGTTCATTGCTCTAATTCAAGCTCTGACATTCTCGCGACGGCACACGAAAATATGCAACAATAACGAACACCTCTGGCAAGACACCACCACACACTGATGCAAATGCAGCTGCGAGATACTGATATATCAAGGTTATAAAGCTTTACTGAGTTGTTTGTACAGTGCTGCGCATGGTGGCAAGTTTGTGAACTTAATTGTCAGACCACATACACATATACATGCAGGCAGACTTGAGTTTTTCTCCCAAACTGGGACAACACTGATTCTTCTCTTTGTGCCCTGCCTTTGTCCTTCCCAGAACACTGTGAAGTGTCCAAGCACAGGTGTCTCATGGCAGGATTGCACGATGCGTAAGAACATGGGCTTAAGCCCAGCAGGCCTAGATTTCAGACCCCGGCTCTGCACTCATCCGCTTTGTAACTGAGCGAGTGTCTGGCCTCTCTGGGTCTTGGTTCCCTCGTCAGTAAGATGGGAATGAGAATAGCGCCCACTCTCATAAGCTTGTGATGAGGACTAACTAACTGAGGGAAGACATGTGAGATGCTGAGAAGGGGGCCTGGAGCATAGTAAATGCTCAGCAAATATCAGATCCTGGGACTATTGTCATTTCTAACCCCGTGGCTGCGTCCAGCTTCCCGGCCCCACCTCACACCACACACCTTGTAGCTGGATCCTGACCTCGACCCTGAGGTTTAACTGGGTTTCCCAGACCTTCCTTGGGTTCATCCCTGACTGGGAAGATGTGCCTGGTCAGCTCCCATGTGACAGTCAGTGGGATTTCTGAGAAAGTCTTCCCTGGGAGAGGGGAGTCCAGGCACAGTGGCTCACACCTGTAATCCCAGCACTTTGGGAGGCTGAGGTAGGAGGATCACTTGAGACTAAGAGTTTGAGACAACATGGTGAGTTTGGGCAACAAAGTGAGACCTCATCTCTACAAAAAAATCTAAAAATTAGCCGGGCGTGATGGCACACGCCCATAGTCTCAGTTACTCAGGAGGCTGAGGTGGGAGGATCGCTTGAGCCCAGGAGGTCAAGGCTGCAGTGAGCCATGATCATGCCACTACACTCCAGCCTGGGTAACAGAGTGAGACCCCCAACTCCAAACAAAGTTTTTTTTTCTTTTAAAGTAGAGGGGAAAGGAGGAGGGAGACAACAGAGAAGTGGCTGTGATTTAGCCAGATGCTGGAAACTTGGCCCCGGGGGCCTTTCCAGCCTCTGTTGCCCACAGGCCTCCTCTTGTGTCTGAGCTGGGGTTCCTCCTATGTTGGTGTCATAGGACATGATGTGGCCCCGGGAGGGCTCATTAGTGCAGCTGCCCTAACATGGCCAGGATGGGTAAGGACCAAGTCACATCCACCCTTCTGGGAGTTGCCAAGACTCAGGACACAGCCTGGGGCTCATCCACTCCTTGGCCTCGGGGGTGACCCCCTGACATCCAGGTGTGGGTGCAGAGGTAGGGCCGGGTTCCCGTGGGCAGGGGCTCAGCTCTGGGTTGGGACTCACAGGAGACAGACACCTACCGGCGGGCCATGCAGAAGATGGCCGAGGACATCCTGTCACTGCGGGAGCAGGCCAGCATCCTGGAGAGGGAGAACCAGGTCCTGAGGAGCCACCTGGCCCAGCAGAAGACGGACGAGGAGCAGGACAGAGCCAGCGAGGCCCAGAACGCGGGTGAGGCCGGACAGACCGCCGAGACCTCAGGGCAGCCGCTGGGGCTGGGCTCCGGGCTGTGTGACAGTGGCGGGAGCTCCTCCAGATGTCCGTGTCCCTGGGCTTGGCCAGAGGAGCCCCCATGCCCACACTGTCCCTGCCCAGCCAGGTTCTCTCAGGGGTGGCAGACGGAGAATCCAGTCCCATCTCAACCCCCCCCCAGGGTGTGGGACATCTGCCCTGCCCCACCCAGTACAGATTTGGGCTGGGAGTGGCCTCCTCCCTGAGCCGGGCCCCCCACCCAACAGCATCCATGAAGCAGAAACTGCTGATGAGTGAGCTGGACACAAAGAGACTGAGGGACAAGGTGCAGCATTTGCAGAATGAGCTGATTAGAGTGAGTTGGGCCAGAGAGGGGTGTGGAGGGGAGGGAGCTGGGGGAGGGGTGTGTCGGGGAGGAATGTCCAGAGCAAAAGAGGGGGCCCTAACAGGAAAACAGAGGTACCAAGGGGGGAGAACCAGCCCAGGGTTGCGGGGGAGAGAGCCTCAGGCCAAGGAGGACTCCCAAGCTCCCATTCTCCCACTTGCCTCTCCCTCCCACAGAAGAATGATCGAGAAAAGGAGCTGCTCCTTCTATGTGAGGCCCAGCAGCCCCAGGCTGTGCAGCTCAAGCTCTACCAGGACAAGCTGCAGAAGACGAAGGCGCTGGAGGAGACCGTGCGGCACCAGGAGAAGGCAGGTGCCCGGGAGGGGCTGCCCCAGGCCCCCACCCCCGCCCCGCAATGGTGGGTGAGAAGCACCAGCCAGCCCCGCCTCTGCTCTGTCCGGCAGGTGATCGAGAAGATGGAGCAAGTGCTGGAGGACAGGCTGCGGGACAGGAAGGAGCCCCCGCCCCCAAACAGGCTGCAGGGAAAGCCCAATGTGGGTGGGTCCCTCCCTTCTGCCTGGGAGGCCCTGCCTTCCTGGAGCCTCCAGCTTCAAGAGCACCCACAGAGAAGCCCCAGTGCTTGGGAGACCCAGGACACGCCCCTCCCCTGCTCATTCAGGAGGAGGGGCTTTGGGAGGTCCCCTGAGCGCCCTCCTCCCCTGGAAGCCCCCCAGGACACAGTTGGGCATACTTTGGAGCCAGGCCAGAAAGAGGCTGGACCTCCAGGAGAGGCCCTGCAGATGGGAAGAGCAGAGAGGAGTTTCCCCAGAAGAAGGGCAGCCTGGAGCACGTTTCAACTTTTAACTACAGACCCCATCAAATTAGCCCCCACCTTGCTAAACCTTCAAAGAGCCTGTCTCTGCAGAGCACATAAACAGAAATACTTTGATGAAATCAATGGTTTGTTTTCCCTGTTGATGTTCACCAAAGCCACCTGGAGCTGCCTGTCGGAGGTGGCTCTGGTGAGCAGGAGAGAGCCAGGTGCCACCACGTCAGGCAGGCCCAGAGCCAGGGATTCCCCGATCCTGCCCTGAGCTTGCCTGGACAGCCTCACCAGACAACTGAGTGCCCAGCCCTGTGTTCCCTTCACTGCTGGGCATGAAGGGATGGGCAGTTCTAAAGGCCTTTAGAAAACCATAGAAGCTGACTGGGCTTTCAGGAGCACCGAGGTTCTCCGGGAGTCTGGTAAAAGACTGAGGTGGCAACCTGGGGGGAGGAGAACAGCCAGGGTCAAGGCCCGGGGACATGAGAAGACCCCTAGGAACACAGGAGGAAGAAGAGAGAGAGGAGGAAGGAAGAGAGAGAGGTGAAGGAAGAGAGAGAGGTGAAGGCACCAGCACACACCAAACACAAATGAGGAGCTAAGGAGAATGCTGGGGTCAGAGTCTAAAAAGCTTGGAAGGGCAGCCTGAGGTGTGCACCCTAGAGCCCACCGGCCGCAGGGCACCATGAAAGACTTGGGAGCAGAGAGGAGAGAGGGGCAGATTGAAACCAAATGCTGGGGCGCATCAGGGCAGGGACAAGGAGGCAGGAAAGCCCGTCTCACCAAGGTCTGTGGCCATGTCTGCAGCCTTCCCTGTGCTCTCAGCCTCTGGCCTCCCCCTCGGTTCTGCAGGAGAGAACCTGCCCACCGACATGTACTCGGTGCTGCTAGCAGAAAACGCAAGACTGCGGGCAGAGCTGGAGAAGAACCGCCACCAGTCAGCCCCCATCATTCTGCAGCAACAGGCCCTGCCGGTAAGAGCTGGCTCGGGTTGGCCTGGCCGGCCTGCACCGGCCACCAAGTGCCCGGCAGTCACTTGCAGCACAATCCAAGTTGAAGGTCAGGATCAGGAACTGGGCCTCCTGGGGCCTCCAATCTGCCTGGAGTCTCCTAAAATCTGAGCTCTCAGGCCTTGCTTTCTTTCTCCTGGGGAACGCATGCTTCTGGAAACTTCCCCTTGTACCCTCGAGCATCTTGGGAGAAAGCAGGCCCCTCACTGACCATGGATTTCTGAGCCCTGACCCCTTGGCCACCTGGCCAACCTCCATCTGGACCCCACACAGGCCTCTCAGAACTCCCTTCTGGAGCCTTTCCTGGAATGGGGGCAGCCTGGGAGAGCCCTTTTCCCCACCCCAGGTGAACCCCAGGGAGTTGGGAGCAGGAGGAGACTCGGCAGAGAGGCTGCGGGAGACAGATGCCCTGGGCCACTCCTGGTGTGCAGAGACCCTGCCCGCACAGGTGGGTGGCCCAGGCCGCTTCTGAGGCTGCTTCAGATGCCCCTCGCTGTAAAGTGACAGTTGGAATTACAGAAGAGTGGGCAGGGCAGAGGCACAGAGGTTTCTTCATCCCCGAAATCCTAGTCGTTGAGTTCAGTCTGAAAGCACATTTGGCCTTGGGCATCCAGGTCAAGTGGGAGGGACAGGGGACGCTCACACACGGATTCTTCACTTTGCAAAAAGACTCTCAGATGGGCCCTATGGCTCAGGCCTGTAATCCCAGCACTTTAGGAGGGTGAGGAGGGAGGGCTGCTTGAGCCCAGGAGTTTGAGATTATCCTGGGCAACACAGCGAGACCTTGTCACGACTAAAAATCAGAAAATTAACCAGGCGTGTTGGCACACACCTTAGTCCCAGTTACTCAGGAGGCTGAGGCAGGAGGATTACCTGCACCCAGGAGTCAAGGCTGTAGTGACCTGTGATCGTGCTACTGCACTCCAGCCTGCCTGACAGAGTGAGACTCTGATTCAAAAAAAAAAGAGAGAGATAATTGGTAATAGTGGGAAACTGCCAGGGGAAGGGGAGGGTGCACCTCATCCACAAGGGTACCTGCATAATTACATTTGTATACCTAATCCTGAATTATACCTTACATCTTTAAAATTAATTTAAAAAATTTTTAAGTTCATTAAAGGGAACTCCCCAATGCACTGTACATTAAAAAATTGATTTGTAAAAACTTCATATACCTAAACATCTATGAAGGAAACAGCTGTGAAAAACCCACATGCTGGGCCCTGTTCCAGATGAGGGTTCAGCCCAGGTCCAGGCTCTGTGTGGGGAGGGTCTGTGTGAATTTGGAGCTCCGAACTACCTGGTTTCTCCCCCAATGGCTGGGTTTCCCAAGCCCACACAGCCACAGCCCCTGGCTGAGCTTCTGCTTTACCCACAGGATTTCCTCTCCAGTAACTCAGACAAATTCAATCTCCTGGCCAAGCTGGAGCGAGCTCAGAGCCGGATCCTCTCCCTGGAAAACCAGGTGAGGTGCAAGAGTTGATCAGGCTGAGCCAGGCTCACCACATAGCCTTGTGACCAAGGCTATGACCAAGTGTGTGAGTAGGGTCAAGGCTCAGACTGTGACCAGTATCAGGGCTCAGTGTGTGACCAGGGTCAGGGCTTAGCATGTGACCAAGGTCAGAGCAAGTGAGTGACCAGGATCATGGTTCAATATACAACAAAGGTCAGGGCTCAATGTGTTTCCAGGGTCAGGGCTTAGTCTGTGACCAGGATCAGGACTCAGTATGTGACCAGGCTCAAGACTCAAAGTTTGACCAGGGTCATGGTTCAGTATAAAACAAAGAGCAGCTGGCCTCGGTGGCTCAGCCTGCAATCCCACACTTTGGGAGGCTGAGGTGAGTGGATTGCCTGAGCCTGTGGGTTCGAGACCTGCC